>NC_065543.1:47417776-47712776 GCF_932294415.1 Quercus robur
TTTAATTTATTTTTACTATTTTATTCTTTTATTGACCTTAGTCTTCTCCCGTCCCTTGACAAAGAACAGTGCAATGTTTTCTCTTTTTATTGACCTCAAGTTTCCTCTTGTATTTTGACAAAGAACAAGAGGTGGGTGTTTGGTCATTTGAGACTTTCCTCTAGCTTTCAGTGTTGCTCATGGGGTCGGAGTAAAATTTTGAAGCTTTAGGGAAACAACTCATCTTCGGATCAAACATTCCATTGCTAATGGTGGTAAGACATTCGTTAGGAAAAAATTATTGGCACCCTGAAGGTGCATTATTGCGTAAGTTTGGTCACTGGATGATTCTTGAAGCTACAAGTAATGTGAATGCCAAATTTCTAGTATTTTGAAACAGGGTTACTACTTCTGCCCTCCAGCTAGATCTGAGGTAGAGGTGAATTTTTAGATAGGTACAATGGTTAGCAGATGTGGATTTTGTACAATGGTTGCTCTCAAAACTTCGGAGATTGGAATGAAATTAGGCTAACAACTAGAAAAATGTTTATTAAATAAGGTTATGGTGGGTTCATCTTAATAAGAGATTATTTGTTTTTCGAATGTTCTTTTACTAGTAGAATCCAGTTTCCTCCTCTACCAAATCCGTATGGCACAAGAAGTGTGGATCACTGGATTAACATGGTCTAACCCAATAAATAAAAAAACACTACTAAGTTCCACGCAACTATCTTCAACTAGCAACCCAACAGGCCCACCACATTAATGCTTGTTCCTAGTAATGGGCATAGTACTATAGGCAGAAAGCCTATAAGAGAATAGGCTAGAAGCATCAAAGTTTAGCAACCGGCTATAGACCAGTTGGGCTCATCTCAATTTCAGCTCACAATGCTTGTCGGTCTTTTAAGCCTTGCCCATGGAGCTCATTACCCAACTTGGCCCACTTAGCTTTTTGTTTTGCAGCTTTTGTGGAAAGTCCAAGAGTTTCTTCGAACAGGTTTGATTTAAAATTCCTCTGAATTGTCGCATAAGAATATGGACTGGATTCCCACATATAAGAGAGAAAATTGAGAGAATTGCTTCTCATTTTATAGGCTATAGATGAAAAAAAAAAAAAAAAAACACTCGCATTTTAATTGTCATCCTTGCAGCGCCCTGATTTCTAACTACAACCTACTAATCCAACATTTTTAGGAAGTCCATCCCCAACATGCTCATCAGGAAAGAAACTACTATGCTAATATTCTAACTAAAACAAGAATTAATTGTAGGGAGGCTTTTGTTATGTACTAATCCCCCAAAATTTGTAATTTTGTTGTAAGCCAATTGTTGACTGATGCTTGGGCATGGTCACATCAGTTAATCCAAGTTTTTTTAGGGGAAGCTTTTTGACACACACTTTACCATAGCTTTTTTGATATCAATTAATAATTGCATTACATCATTTACACATAGCTTGAAATGTGTACAAGTTGTGGTAAACTATGTGTCTCTAGATTGTTTGATCATGAATTAATACCAAAAAAGAAAGATGTTGAATTAAAAAGAAAAAGACATTTAAGAGTTTAGGTGGATTTCTTAAAGAAATATGGGAGAGCATTGGTCTTTGCAGTTTCATCATATCTCGGGGTGAATTAATTATGTCTGTGTTGTGTTTTGAGGAAGTGTGTTGCTTACTTTGTATTCCTTTCATAGTTTAACTTTAGTATCAATAAAGAACACTCATTATAAAAAGTAGGTAAAAAAAAAAAGGCCTAATTAAATCTTACTAGGTTGCATGAGTTTCATAGTTTAATATCAATAAAAAAAAACCCTACTTAAAAAAGGTAGGGAAAAAAAAAAAAAAAAAACCTAATTGAATCTTGCTAGGTTGTATGAGTTGCCCTTGAAAATCCACATAATAATTTGCCTCAGTCAAAGAAATAAACAACTTGTCCACATTTCACAGACTTTTATAATACATGTGCTCTACTTTCCCAATGAATGATCGATTAAACAATGTGTGTTTTAACCATATAAGTATATAATCTTAGATATATGAAAATGTATTTAATCATAACAAATTCTTTATTACGAAGAATTAGGTGGTATACAAAGAGGAGAAAACTCAACAACTTTCATAAGGACTTAAATTTAAATTCCACTTAGATCTGTATTGAATATTTCTAGCAAAATATGCTAATGTAGATAAAATTATTATTCTTTTTAATTCTTTAGTAGATGATCATTTTAAGCAGGAATTAAAGTACAAAACTAAAGGATGCTCCATTGGTCCAGCTAGAACTATTTGATTGTTTGTTTGATATAAGAAAGTGGTGTCTCAATATTTGGCTAGATTATTCCACTCTCTATTTATTAAATACCCCAAAAATCCCATAAATCAATAGTGTGGTAGATTTTTTGAGTCTATGACCTCTGAATTTATGTCATAGCCAGGTCAAACAGATAGTTAAAAATACAAATAATCTACCAACCAAACAAAAATAAAAAAATAAAAGGAGAAGCAAAATGCATCACAACTTAGTAATAAGTTTATTTCAACACATTTGGTTAAAAAAAAAAAAAAAAAACTCTAGGAGAAACATAATTAAAATAAACGTTCATAATTAAAACATCTTACTTAGCACTAGTAAGATGAACTCCACTCTTCAAGCGATCGAACCAACATCTTCTTTGTTCTGCAATATGTAGGTAATAGTCACAAGGATGTAATGGTAATAATAAAAAAAGTGTAGTTTTAGAATATGCCTCCAATTATTTGGCACTTCAACTAGCTAGGAAAGCCCCTTAAAATAATAATAATAACAAAGAAAATAAAATAAATCCTTGTCCCAGGAGATTGGCGGGCAAATAATAGTAATAGCCTCAACATTGACACAAAAACAGGTATTTAAATTTTTGACTGGTAGAAAATAAATTGAAGATGAAAAATCATCTTTACAATTTAAAAAGACATTTTTTTTAAGAACCAAAATTATGAAATAAAGTATTTTCTAAATGACTCTATATAAAAATGTTTTTTCTAATATATTAGTATATAAATATATACCTAAAATCATTATTTGTATCTACAAAATTCTACTTCAATTAATTCTTCCACAAGCATTCTTCTTGGATCTTCGCACCTTGTTGTGTCGTTTTCCATAAACACTATTCGCTAGCCGTTTTGATTTTTCACTTAAGAACACAAGATATCCCATACTTAATCCGAACATGAATCCACATCCATACCCCGACAACACAACTTTCCAATTAAACCCATTTGCAAACTCAAAATCATCTTCTTGGATGGTTGATGATAGTGGTGGGTGTCCCTCATCATTGCCATTTGCCACAAGTTTTTGTCAATGGAAATCCACATAAACCCAAGTTTCCATTGTAAGAATCATTTGTAAATGTGTTGAACTGTTTACCTTGAGGTATCGGTCCCACAAGATGGCTTTTTGAGAGATTTAAAATTGCTAGTGATGTAAGATCTGTCAATTGTATAGGAATGCCGCCTGTGAGCTTGTTTGAGGAGAGATCTAACCATTCAAGATTAGTTAAATTTTCGAATAATGTAGGTATATGACCGATAAGATTATTGTGTGAAAAATTTAGCCCTTTAAGTGATCCAAGCTTTCCAATTATCTTTGGAATTTCTCCTTTGAAACTATTGTTGGAAAAATCAATGGTTGTCAATAGAGTCTAGATTTTCACCACATCAATATAATCTATATATATATATATATATATATAAAACCGAAGCCTCTACTGGCACCACAATTTTCCACGTCAGCACAATATTAAAAAAAATAATAATAAAATAAAAACATTATAACACCTCAAAACCCTAGCAACTTTACCCTTCTCTCAAGTTAAGAAATAAAACCCTAGCAACCTTACCCCTCTCTCAAGTTAAGAAATATAAAACCATAGTTTCTGCAAACTCTCTCTCTCCAAACGTAAATATCAAATTCAACCCCTTTAATTTCTCTTTATATTTTTTAGGCTTCTATAGAGTTATAGTGAGTTATGCTGATTTTGTTTTTTGTGTATGTGTGTATAGATGGTCATAATACTCCGGTATTCCAAGAGAAGTTTGTGTTTTCGTTAATTGAAGGCCTTAGAGAGGTAAGTGCTGCAGTTTGGAAAAGCAATACAAAAGACGATTTCATTGGTAGCGGAAAGTAATTACTTTGTCTCATATTTTTGTTTTTTGAATTGATTTTGTGTGCTTTTTAGGCCCTTTTGGATCAATTTTGTTAATTGGGTGTTTTTTTTTTTTTTTTTTGATAGGGTCCATTTGGGGAAGGTTCTTTCAAAGGGTTACGACGACCGCACTTGGTGTCTGTATACTAATAGTAGGGGGTAAGTACTATAAATTACTAACCCTTTTAAGTGTATTAGTTAGAATTATTTTCAAATGATTGTACTAATAAAAGTGAATGTGTATAAATTTTGTTTAACTATCCCGTGCATCGCACGGGTTAGCGACTAGTTCCCTTTAATATCAATCGTAATAGAATCTTAATAATAAGTATCACCCATATATTGCAATTTACCTTTCTTCACATTCCCATTCATCATGGCTGTTAAATTCTTGAAAAAGTTTGATGGCAATTGACCATGGAACATATTGTGAGAGAGGTCTATGATTCTGAAATTAGGGAATGAGAATTTAGTCTTGTGATTGCCTATTGAACCATGAAAGTTGTTTGATTGCAATAAGAGAACCCGTAACTTTGGAAGATTTACTAACCAATGAGGGAATATGTCGTTAACCTCATTTGAAACATCTAGAATTTTCAATTTTTTGCAATTGACCAATGAACGTGGCAATGGCCCTTCTAATTGATTGCGGGCCAGTTTAAGACTTCTCAAGTTACTGCACTTTAAAAATTTTGGGATGGTGCCATGAAGATTGTTATTTCGTAGATCCAAATTTATGAGATCACTCATGTTTCCTAAACATGAAGGAACCATGCTAAATTGATTATGAGAGAAATCAAGGTAGTTATAAAAATTACGATTGCAAATCAAAGAAGGGATCTCTCCACTTAAATTGTTTCTTGAGATTGAAAAGAAAAAAATGTTAGGTAGAAAAGCACGAAGTGGCCAAGTACCTTCAATCAAATTATTCGAAAAATCAACAACCTGCAACGAAACAAGGCGGCTTAACTCGCCAGGAAACTTTCTGGTGATCAAATTAGAATGCAAATCGAGATTCTCCAAGTTTCGGCAGTTTCTGATATTTTTCGGTATTTTGCCCGTTAATTTGTTGGAGAAAAGCACGAGCACTTCTAGCTTGAGTTGAAAGATTCCTTGGGGAATATTCCCAATCAAACCGTTATTAGCCAAATCAAGGACCTTGAGATTCTGACATTTGGAAATTGACAAAGGAATTGATGATTTCTTGCAATTTCCAAGCTCTGATGGAATAGTCCCCACCAAGCTGTTCTGCCAAAAATGAAGAGTTTGGAGGTTTTTGAGGTTTCCAATACTTTTCGGTATTGAACCAGTGAGCGAGGTTTCATAGAGGTAGATGTTTTGGAGGGCGGTACAGTTGCCGATTTCAGGTGGGATTTGGCCGGAGACATTTGTTGCGACTATGCCTAACATGGTCAACTCGGTACAATTCCCAATTTCTCAAGGTATAAGGCCTTCGAGATTCTTGTTCCCACCTGCTCTTATCAACTGGAGGTTCTTCAATTTGCCTATTGAACTGGGTATCTCACCATTGAGCTTGTTTTCATAAAGAGTCAGCCATGTCAAGGACAAAATGGGCTTTTGCCCTTTTTGGGCAAATTAATTAGCCTTTTGCCCTTCTTCCCAAACTAATTAGGAAAATGCCCCTCTTTTGAAACTCGACTTTCTCAAAATCGAGTTAAAAAAATAAAAAATAAAAATTCTAGAGCCCTATAGTGATGTTTTTAAGGACCTATAGTGACGTTTTAAAAATCTATAATGACGTTTTATAACTTGATATCCATGAAATCGAGTTATAGGCAATAAAATTGCCTATAACTCGATTTCATGGATATCAAGTTACAAAACGGCACTATAGGTCCTTAAAAACTTCACTATAGATCCTTAAAAACGTCACTATAGAACTTAACTCGATTTTGAAAAAGTCGAGTTTTAAAAGAGGGGCATTTCCCTAATTAGTTTGGGAAGAAGGGCAAAAGGCTAATTAATTTGCCCGAAAAGAGCAGAAGCCCATTTTTTCCGCCATTTCAAGCTTGTGAGGTTGCCGATTTGAACTGGAATTGAGCCCTTTAGCTGGTTCGAGTTCAAGTGGATTTCTTGGAGCTTAAGCAAGTTGCAAATCTCAGATGGGATTTCACCGGTTAACGCATTGTCACTCAAGTCCAAGTAATTCAGTTCATGTAGTGTAGCAATCTCTTTTGGGATTGAACCCATGAGGTTTGTATCAGAAAGTACAATCTTGGTTAAAGAAACCAATGGAGTGAGATTAGTTGGAACTGTACCATACAAATTCAAGTACCTTAATTCCAATACTACAACCTCCTTGTTGATGTTGCAAGTAATTCCAAACCACCCACATGGAGTTTCATCATTGGGGTCCCAATTAGACAAGGCCTCAGTGATTCCATTCAGGCTTTGCTTCCATGAAAGAAGAGCTTCGCCTTGTGGATTAACTGCAAAAGCTACAAAAGGGTTCAAGAGGGGAAGGATGATTGTTAAGAAGGAGAAGAGGGTGATCCATGGATTTAGAGGCATTACAGCTATGCTTCGAAGTGTAATGAGAGGAAGGAAAGTACACAAAGGAAGAGGTGTTGGTTGTGTTTGAACTAAAAATGTTGGATGAGTTGGGGCTAGGGAGAGACAATGAGAGGAACCAAATCATATATTGTGGGCTACAAGCTTGTAGTAACAATATTTTAATTTCTCTATTTCGATTTAAATTCTAATCCAAGGATTGGTTTGGCGGTTTGGCCCCCCAAAACGAAAAACCAAGACTTTCGCTTTTCGCGTAAAAATGTTTTATCATGCATGTAATGATGCACAGAATACAAAAGAAAAAAAAATCCACTCAATTTGATGGTTAATTGAATTTTACGTCACATTTTCTATAAAATATTCACCGTGAACCTTTTTCGAACAAGTTTAAATAAATCCATTGAGTTTTCATTTTGATTTAATCATCTAACGTTATTTCTCCTTGCCAGATGGATGCTTCACGGTCCCATGGAACAATATTTTCATCACGATGATTACAAATTAGTATTATTCTTGTATAATGTGAAGATTAATAAAATATTGTATGTAAAAAAAAAAAAAAATCAACAATATAAATGAAAATGAACGATAAAATACATGGTAAGAATGAAAAATTACTTTATGTTACATAGAGAAATGAAATTATGTAAGACCGAGTTTTATCACAACCTAAAAAGTATAATGGATTATTAAAATAATCTAAATAAATAATAAAAATTTACAATTTTTTTTTTTGCACTTTTGGTAATATAATTTAAATTGGAATTATATTTTTAAAACTCTTGAAACTTTGACGTTAGAGGTTTATTTAGAAAAATATTATGTTAATTATTTTAATGTACTTACAAAGCCTCACATGCTATAAGGGACAAAACAAAAGGAAATATTAAAAATAAAAAAATAAAATAAAGGAGGGAGAGTGTCAACTATATATATATATGATTCTTAAAAAAACGTTGGGTATATGGAGCCATATCTTTGCAAACCTTATCAACACATAAGCCTAAGAAAGTACCATTGATTTTGCATTTTCATTTCATCATCTAATCTATTTTCCTACTTTGGTGGGAGTGTATCTCATGAAACGATCTCATAAATCATTTTCTCATAGTATGTGAGACATACACATGTGAGATTCATGCATTTTGTGAGAGATATCTCATAAATTAGTTTATTTATTTATTTATTATTTTTTGCGTTGGGAAATTGCCTCAAATTCCAATTGTGACCTGTAAAGTTAATTAGATTTCTTAGTTGAAGAAGGAAAATTTATTTTGACTTTCCTTTGTGCGAAAGGAAAGACTATTCCTTGGTGTGGAAAGAAAGTCTATTCTGTATTAAAGAAGTAATGTGTTTCTAGTCTAAGAGGAAATAGGAAAAGAAGTCTTATAAATAGACCATGCTACAAAGAATTTAATAGCTTTGTCCCAAGGGTCCTCCCTATGGGGAGAGGGAAAATTGAGCGTGAAACCAAGAGATAAAAAATGGATTTTTGCTTGGGAGTAAGAAAGGAGGAGAGAGTCTTCAGGAAAATAGCCAAGGAAGAGAGAGCAAAGAGTTGCCACCTTCAGGGGCAACGCCAAGGGTTAATCAAGGTGGTCAAATGACCACCCTAATTTTTTTTTTTTTAATAGACCTTAAAAATTTTTTAGTTTTAAATTAATATGGGTCTTTTGACCACCCTAGAAAAAAAAAACTTGACCACCCTAAAAAAAACTTAAACACCCTTAATAACAATTGAGTCCATTAAAAATAAAATTCAACCTCTCCAAAATTTGGTCCATTGAATGTTGAACTAAAAAATTGCGAGAAATGCTATATTCACAATATTTTCATAACAGGTTATTACTGCCAAATAGAAAATTAATTTCAGTGGTAAATTCAAATTAGAACAAATAAAAACTTACCGCCTAGACTTTGTTGTAAAAGTGTTGCGAAAATGTTGTGAATGTAACACTTCTCAAAAATTGCCCAAACAAAGAAATTAACCTAAAAACCCAAATCAAACGTTTGATTGTGACTTTTAAAACTGTGTTTTCAAATAACATATGTACGTTTTTAGACCCCTTAAAACACAACCAGATTAACCTATTTAATTAGCCAAATGATTACTTAGTCAAATTATTCAGATCTAGGTTAACACAAATATATCATATCATGTAAAGCAGCGGAAAATAAATAGCACAAAGATATGATGACTTAGGAAAACCAAACTAGTAAAAAACCTGAGGAGGATTTAACCTAGCTATCCTCAAGGTAAAACAGATCTACTATGAAAGAATTGAAATTTACACAATAGTGACTTAGACCACTAACATCTTATTACTACCTCAAGTAGGAAACTTACTACCACGACCACGTGATAGTTCTGGGTTCACGAACTACTTCTTTCTTAGATTCACAGCAACCACAAGTACTTCTACTTGTGTATCTTTAAGCTTTATGCAGCAACCGAACCGATCATCAAACTCTTGACATAATCTTGATTCTTGATAACCCTAAATATATGTGAAAGCAAGCACCTCTAGATATCACAAAAGATACACAACATAAACAACAACTAGAAAACGTGGCTAGAGTTTTTCCTTTTATATTTAAGACAAAACATAAAACCCTACTCATCAAACAGGCTTGGGCTGAGTTGGAAAATTCTGCAGAAAAAAAATCTGCACGAGTTTTGATCGATAGAGTCTAATTCTCGATCGGTCGAGCTAGACAAATTGACACAATAAATCCTACAGTACACTCGATTCCAACTTTACACAGACATACATTGAGCAAGTCTAAAACAAGACTAAACGTTTTGATCATGGTTTGCCAACATTACAAAATGAAGTTCTAATACATTTAAACTTAAAGTCTTAGAACCCAACAACATATTTTAAAATTGCTATTTTTTTATATTAAATATGCAGACTTTTCAAATAGCTAGTCTGTTAGTGCTTACTTTAGTCTTTAACTGAATTTGTTAGATTTTTGTGATACATTTTTTTAAAAAAGATAATGCATTTTGTTTATATTATTACTTATTTAGGCAATATGTTGGTAGTTGAATGGGAGATCAGTACCTTAATAATTGTTTGGTTGTGTACATTGAAAAAGATGTAGTAGATAACATTGATAGTGAAATTATCATATCACACAATGATTTCAAAATATAAAAACTTGTGAAATAAAATTTTAAAAATTTATGTATTTGCGTATGTTTTTATTTTGTGATGTTAATATATTCAAGTTCTATTTTTATTAAATTTTTTTAATGACTACTTTGAAAACAATTCTTGGAGCTGCCACTAGCCGCCTTCAAGAAGATAGCTAAGAAGGAGAGAGCAAAGTGTTGCCTTCGTGAGACATAGAGACTGTATGTGAGAGCAAATAAAAATAAGTGAGATTTTTCTTCTGCCGTGAGACATACACAATAAATATTGTAATTGATTTGATAATAGTGAAATTATTTCGGAATTTCTCCCGTGGTTTTTTTCTCTTCAAAAAGAAAGGATTTTCCACATAAATATTTGTATTTTTGTATGTAATTGCTATTTGAGATTGATAATATTGATAATAATATTATTCGGGACCCAACATTTTGTTATTTAATGTTCGGTGATTGAATCCCTTGGAACACTGCTTTCATCATAATCCTTGTCAACATTAATTGTTTCTATCATTTTCTCCTTGTGAGTTGGGTGTAGACCGTGGACTGTAATGGATTCAGTAAACCCAAAATCGAATAGTCAATGCAATGTGCTTGAAAGTTGCAAGATCAAATAAGCAATGGGGAAAATGCTTGTCCCATATCCTCTCAACAAATATTTAAGAGAAAAGAATGCCCGTCCAATTGAAATTTTACTTATGTAAGATACTATTTTTTTATATGTATATAAAAATTGACCAAAAAGAAGAAGAAAGAAGAAAAAGATACGCATTAACATATGAATTACAAGATTTATTCCATCATAGTAGCTAGACCAGTACCAGATTATGAATTATAATATCATGGTTTATGGAAAAGATTTTTGACTCCACAAAGATTCCATTTATGTCTTAGATGTATTCCAAAAAGCAGATTAGAAAGCATGAGAATTTAAATACGAGTCCTTGAATGATATGAGCATCCACGAAGGTGCTCTAATGCTATTAAAGATTTCTTATCATGGTTAATGGTCCATGAATGTAAGGATATAATTATTTGTTCAAGATCTTTACCAGTCAAATATCCTTTGTA
The DNA here is from genome assembly GCF_932294415.1 of Quercus robur. Classification (NCBI taxonomy): domain Eukaryota; kingdom Viridiplantae; phylum Streptophyta; class Magnoliopsida; order Fagales; family Fagaceae; genus Quercus; species Quercus robur. Next base: position 47,428,704 of record NC_065543.1, read on the forward strand.
TTGTTTTTTGTATGATGACTTTTTTCCTTTTAGAATGAGCATTAGTTGTTTAGGTTTTCTTCCTCCTTTTCTAAAGAATTAATTGTTTGAACTTTGATATCTCATTAGCATTCTTTATTCATTGAACTTTTAATTGCAGTATACATAAAACATGTAAACAATAGAAAGAGATGAGAATTAAGATGGCATAAATACATATTTATATGCTGCAAAGTGCTCAGAAGTCTTCAACCTGCAGATGTTTCTTCAAGTCATTGGCCAAAGACTCGGAAAATTATAGGCCTTGTGGGTCTCTCTATTAGCGAGCTTGAATTGCGGAAGACTTGTGAAAATTATGACCTTATGTGTCATTCCACTAACCAAATTAACCATTGTAAACTGGAGGCTGTAAAATTTTAGCAAAACTATACAACCGGTCCTTAAAGTTGACTTTACAAGTACAATTCATTTCTCAAGTTTCATGTAAGTATTATTGGTCTCTCAAATTTTAAAAATGAGCATTATTAGTCTTTTTATTAACTGTTTTGACTGTTATTGCCTATATGGCTAACGGAAGTTATGGAACAATAATGTAGCATTTTTTTTTTTTTTTTTTTTATCGATGTAACATTTCTTTTTATTAAAAAGAATAAAAATAGATTTTAAATTCAAAAAAAAATAGAAAAATAGATTTTACATGTATTATGGCACGTAATTAGCTTTAAAATAGATTTACACGTACACATTTTTTTATTAATTAATTCTTCATTCTGTTAAAAACTTAAAAATAAAAACTCAATAAGTCTCCCCTTATCTCTCTCGCAATTCTTTCTCTACCATTTGCTGGCAATACCCAAAATCAAACTTTAATCTGGCTGGTTTATCTTCACAATACCAAAGTCCCTTTTGAGTCAACAGTGAATACAATTGTTTCAATTTCAAAATATCTTTTCAAATCTAAATCTAATCTAAGTCTCCCCTTTAATTTCACTTTCACTGGGATTATAATATAAATTTAACCTTAATCTTCTTCTCAAATCCAAATCTAAGTGTTCACAAGGCATGATGAAGCCATATGGGGAAAAGAATGAGCAAGAGCTCTATATAGGCATATACATGCAAATTCAGATCCTATTTGTACTAAAGGACCACAATTGTTTTAGATACAATTACTTCAATAAAAAACGAAAAAGAAAAATAGAGAGACGATTCAATGATAGTTAAAGACTAAAACACAAAAAAGAAAAAGTAAAGGCCAGTTGTGGGAGAGGAATGGAGAGAGAAAACTTGAAGCGCTCTGATGAGGAAGCTGATACTCTGGCCCGTAGCACAAAGAAATTCAAAGATAGCCATCAGGCAGCTAATGATATGGAAGATAATTTACATTACAAGGCAGGTAGCTACAGAGATAAGTTGGTGGGATCAATCCCTGGGGCTTTTGAAAAAGCTTTTGGATTTGCTTGTGACATGCAAGAAGATTTAGAGTCTGATGATGAAGAAGAACATGCAGAAGAGGGCTGCCTCAGAGTGTGCTTCTCCAGGGATGAAAAATCCCATATGAGAGCACCCTGGCATCAAGCACTCATAATCAAACCTTTTGGAAGAAAGGTGGGTTACACTTTCCTTGCTTCCAAGATTCGGAGCATGTGGAATCCAAGGGGAGGAATGGGCTGCATTGATTTGGGATTTGATTTTTATCTTATTAAATTTGAGAATAGAGAGGATGTGGACAACATTCTTAAGGGAGGCCCTTGGTTTATAGGGCAACACTTCCTTGCCATTAGGCAATGGGAACCTGAATTCCATGCATCTACAGCTACTCTCTCTTCAGTTGCAGTGTGGATTAGGCTACCAGAATTACCTATAGAGTTCTATGAATATAATGCGTTGATGAAGATAGGCAGAGCTATTGGTCCTATTCTACGAATTGATGCTAACACAGCCAATGGAGTTAAAGGGCGTTTTGCTCGCTTATGTGTTCAAGTTAACCTTGATAAACCTCTGCCTAAGTCCATCTATTTGGGGCGGCTGAAACAGAGTATTATGTACGAAGGGATTGGCACCCTTTGCTTTGAATGTGGTCGAATTGGGCATGGTAGGGAAGTGTGTCCTTTCCTAGTTCGGGGGCAGAGCAGGGGTGTCCAGGAGGAGCATGGCAGTGGAAGTCAAGAGGTTCAGAGTGGCGTAGCTGCAATGCCTGTGGCTGAAGAAACTGTTGCCAGCCAGCAGGATGAGTATGGGGAGTGGATGATCGTTACCAGATGTAAACCTTTTAGCAAAAATCGAGACAACCCAAGTGGAGCAAGTGGAAGCCAAGCTGATGATTCTTCCCATCTGCCTGTTGATAAGACCTTGCATAGGGCAGAGGATAATGATAGGGCGGCTGGGAAAAGAAAAGCTCCGGTTTTTCAGGACAACAGGCCGCATAGGGAAGAGTTCAAGAGCTCCCCGTCTCATCACAACAAGACTTTTGATGGAAAAAGCACTGTTAGGAATGGTAGCCGTGCAAGCTCCAAGCAGAAGACCCAAGTGACCGTTGGTTCTCAAATTAGTGAAATGGGCCTGAGTAAGGAAAAGAAGTTGTTTGTATTCGGGGCGAATGCAGGCCCATTGAGTAATGATGGGCTGGACCAAAGGCCTTGCACCTCTTCTATTGCAGCTAAGGCAGTAACAAAAGCTGGTTTAACGGATAAGATTAGGGAGTCAAACACCTTGAAGATCAAGAACCATGGAGAGAGCAGAGAGGTGGGCGTTGTTCTACAAGGGAAAAATCATTCCGATCGGGGACGAGACGATCAGATGGATAAGGCAGGATCCAACGGAGGTTTGGGGATGGTTCGATTTGGAGTTGATGCTAGCCTGGAAAAACATGTTTCCGCTGACGGAGGAGAGCAGAATGTTAGGCTATCTTCCTGCGATGAACAGAGCATGGGAGCTGACACCGAATCCATGGTGGAGGTTTGTCACGGACCAACCAGCTTTTCAAACCCCTCCACCAGTAAACTCAAGCTCGTCAGCGATAAGATCAAGTGTGCAACACTCGGAAAAATTGCTGACCGAGGCGGAGAACGAATGGATGAGAAATTTGATTGTTTTGAGGAAGAGTCCACAGGACAAACCTGTGGAATGCTTGTTGAAGGGGAGCGTCCACATGATGAAGATGATTCAGCTGACAGAAGCAAAGAGCTCAGGCACCATCCTCACCAAATCCTCAGTAGGGGAGAGGGGGATAATCCAACACTCGGTTACCTTGTTCCGAGAAAGGTTGGTGAGCAAGGAGGAGGTGATGGGAGCATGGAGATTGAGAGACATTGAGGATGCTTCTTCCTTAATGCCGTGTGACTCCTCTGAAGTTTCTTTGAAGATGATGAACATCCTAATCTGGAATTGTAAGGGTGCTATGAAACCCCAATTCAGAAAGACAGTGTTGGACTTAGTGGAGTGGCATGCTCCATTGCTGATGGTTATCACAGAGACTAGAATGTGTGGTGCTCGGGCTATAGAATTGATTGAGTCCCTGCCTTTTGATGGCTCTGTGGTTGCTGATGCTATTGGTTTTGCTGGGGGCATATGGATGCTCTGGAGGACTGACTTGGTGCATGTGGAAGTTCTGGCCTCAACGGAGCAGGAGATCCATGCCATTATCCGGGTAAGATCTCAATCCCTTTCCTGGATCATTAGTGCTATCTATGCTAGCCCTAGGTTTGCTGAAAGATGCATGTTATGGGAAAACCTTAAATTAATAGCTACATTGCATGACCTTCCTTGGGCCCTTATGGGTGATTTTAATGAGGTTATTACTGAGGAAGAAAAGGCTGGGGGTAATCCTATTTGTCAAAGAAGAGTGAGGGCTATTCTTGATTGTATGAATGAGTGTCAAATGTTGGACTTGGGTTTCTCAGGGCCTAAATTTACCTGGACTAATAAGAGAGAACTGGGGGGTCTCATCCAATGTAGGCTTGATAGAGTTTGGGCAAATCCTGTATGGAAAGCTTCCTTTCCTGAAGCAAATGTAACTCATTTGGTCAGGGTTAATTCGGATCACTGTCCCTTATTACTAAATCTATGCCCCAATATGTCTAATGCTTCAAATCGTCCATTTAGGTTCCAACCTATGTGGTTGAGCCACAATGATTTTCCAGCCATTGTTAGGGATTCTTGGAATGGTATGGAATATAATCTTACTGGAGCTGTCACTAGGTTCACCCATAAGGTCCAAATTTGGAACAAAGAAGTCTTTAGAAATATTTTTGTGAGGAAAAGGCAAATCATGTCTAGACTGCTGGGAGCCCAGCGTGCTCTTGCCTTTAATCCTAATAACTTTCTCATTAGCCTCCAAGATCAATTATCAGAAGAATATAATGAGATTCTGCAACTTGAAGAGGAGCTGTGGGCTATGAAATCTAGGGTTAATTGGACTATTTTTGGGGAAAGAAATACTGCCTATTTCCATTTGACTACCTTGACTAGAAGAAGTAAGAACAGGATCACTAGCATATTGAATGATGAAGGGATTTGGGTTCATAATGCGGAGCAAGTTCAAGAAGTTTTTACCAAAACCTTTATTAAGCTATACCTGACAGATCAAACTGCTTGTCCTTGGTTTCAGAGATGGGATACAGAGTGGTGCATGAGGCTAGAGGCTGAAGAAGCTAATGCTTTAGGGTTGATGCCTTCTAATAAAGAAATTTGGGATGCTCTTAAGTCCATGAAGCCTTACAAGGCCCCTGGAAATGATGGGATGCACGCTGGATTCTACCAGAGGTTCTGGCTGGTGGTTGGGGAATCTGTGAGGAATGAAGTGAAACAAATTTTTGCCAACCAAAAAATCCCGGATTATCTCAACCAAACCCTGATAGCCTTGATTCCTAAGCAATTGGGACCTGAGACAGTTAGCCACTTTAGACCTATTAGCCTATGTAACACTGTGTATAAAATCGTATCAAAAATCCTTGTTCATAGAATTAAACCCCTTCTGCCTAAACTTATTTCTCCCATGCAAGCTGCTTTTCTGGAAGGGAGGAGAGGTTCAGATAATGTAATCATTGCTCAAGAGCTTATTTATTCCCTTGGAAATAGAAGAGGTAAAGATGGGTATATGGTGGTGAAGATAGACTTGGAGAAAGCATATGATCGCTTAGAATGGAGCTTTATCAGGATGATTCTTATACAATTTGGTTTTCCTGAAAACATCATCAAGCTCATCTCAAGTTGTGTGGCTACGTCATCTACTTCCCTTCTCTTCAATGGAAGTAAACTTCCAACCTTCTGCCCTTCAAGAGGAATAAGGCAAGGGGATCCCATTTCTCCCTATCTTTTCCTCTTATGCATGGAGTTTTTTGGAGCTCAAATAACCAAGATGTGTGAGGATAAGAAGTGGGATATGGTTAAAGCTTCTAGAAATGGGCCTAGCTTCTCCCATGTCCTTTTTGCTGATGATATTCTGCTTTTTGCCAAGGCCAATACTAAGAATTGTAATGCTATAATGGAAGTTCTTAATAACTTTTGTAACCTGGCTAGGCAGAAGGTAAACTATGGAAAATCTAGAATTTTCTTCTCTTCAAATGTTCCTGCTAGAAGGCGGAGGACTTTATGCAGGAAATTGGGAATCATTGCTACCAACAACCTTGGTAAATATTTGGGCTTCCCCATCATCCACAAAGGTAGAGTTGGTACTGCTTTTAATTTTATTTTGGACAAAATCCAAAGTAAGCTAGCTGATTGGAAATCTAAAGTTCTGTCTAAAGCTGGGAGACTAGTGCTTGCCAAGACTGCTGCTGCTCCTATTGCCGAGTACTACATGCAGTGCCATAGTCTACCAGTCAAAGTATGTGATGCCATTGACAAAATGATGAGGGATTTCATCTGGGGGTCAATAGAGGAAAGGAGGAGAATGCATATGGTGAAGTGGAGCACTGTTACTTTGCCTAAAGAGTTGGGAGGTCTGGGGCTTTTTTCAATGAAGCATAGAAATGAAGCCATTTTAGCCAAGCTTTGTTGGAGGCTTGGCCAAGAGGAGGAGAAACCATGGGCAAAGATGCTAGCAGCCAAATATCTCTGTCCTAACAGAGTTACTGATGTAGGCAGGCATTTGCCCTGCTCTCGGATATGGGCTGCTTGTAAGAAGGGAGGGCCTACATATGTCAAAGAATTAAGATGGACCATAAGAAATGGGGAGACTGTGAGCATGTGGAGGGATTTCTGGCTGCCTTGTGGGAGATTAAGGGAGCTAATTGAAGGACCACTAACCCGGGAGGAGGAAGTGTTGACTGTTAGACAATGCTTTGATGATAACCATGTGTGGAGGCCTTCAAGCATATCTTTTGAGCTTCCTGCAAGTGTGCTAAACACCATTAAGGCCACTCCTTTCTCTTTTGTTAACCAAGATTGTGATAGTCTCATGTGGGCATACTCTAGTAATGGATTATTCTCTATCCAAGCTGCATACCTGCTTGCAAGGGGTTTAAATCCCCTGAACTCGGATACTTTGTCCTTTAAATGGGTGTGGAAGTCTGAAACTTTGCCAAAGATCCAATTCCTTATATGGCTGTGTCTTCATGATAGTCTTCCTACAGCTCAAGTGTTGGGTTCAAGAGGTTTAAGCCTTGATCCTTTGTGTAAAATGTGTTGCAAGCATAATGAATCTATTGAGCACTTATTCAGGAGCTGTGAAGTTGCTCATCAGTTCTGGTCACAGCTGCAAGTGCCCCATTGTACCATGAATTCATTCAATTTGCCCTTTAAAACTTGGCTGGAAATCAATTGTAAAGATGGTATGAATGCTTCTGTGAAAGGAATTCCTTGGAAAGTGCTATTTCCTATGGGTTTGTGGCATCTATGGACTCATAGAAATAATTTCATATTTAGGACTGGTGTTGTGGATTCTCAATTTTGGAGAAAATGTATCCAAGCCGGTACTGAATTCTTTGCCATTGGTCTTGCTTCTAAGATCAAACAACAAAAAACCATTGTTCCCGTGGGTTGGGAGAAGCCACCGAGGGGTTGGATGAAACTTAACACTGATGGTTCAGCAATGAGGAACCCGGATAGAGCTGGTGGAGGGGGTTTAATTAGAGATCATGATGGGGCTTGGCTGAAGGGGTTTGCTAGAGGCCTTGGGTTCACTAATAGTGCCTTGGCTGAGCTTTGGGCACTTAGAGACGGGCTGCTGCTAGCTAAGGAAATGGGCATTCAGCATCTTATAATTGAACTTGATGCTTTGAGCATTGTTATTCTAATGAACAATGAAACTGAAAATCTCTTAATGGAGCCTCTCTTATCTGATTGCAGGAGCCTCTTGAAGGAAATTCCAAGCAAGCGCGTGATCCATGCCTTCCGGGAAGCAAACCAATGCGCTGATGCATTGGCTAAATTAGGAGCGCAATTTTTGTCTAGCTTTGTAACTTTTTGTAACCCACCGTCTGTGGTGGAGGATATATTAGCTTTTGATAAGGCTAATTTACGTTGTAATAGACTTGTGAATTCCTAAGTAATGATTAAGCTTGTTTTACGGGAGAAAAAAAAAAAAAAAAAAAAAAAAAAACAGAAAACCAAAAATGGTGTTTGAAAGTTCAAATACAACCCATATTCATTATATGAAATTTCAAAAGCACCCAAAAAAGATAAACAAAGACCCAGTCTTGCTTTGGTGTCCAATGCATTATAAACCCAAAAAAAAATCAACTTTATCAATAAACCCACTCTTGCCCTCTTCAATCTCAAAACAAAAAACCAAGGCCAAAAATAAAAAAATAATCAATAAAATCTCAAATATAGCAAATGGAACTCTTGGTAGAATGGATGACTCGTGATGAGGCGAGGAAGGCAGAATGGAGATGAACAATGGGCTTACATTTAGGAATTTTGATGTTTTGGTGCTTTAAGTATTTATTTTAAATCTTTTTTTAAAGCTGATGCAGCATCATGTGGGGTCAGCTTTGTAAAACACTTAAGATATGTTTGGTAGACTTTATTAGACACTGTAATGTAAAAGTTGTTCTTATAGTTTAACTATTTAAAAGTTTGGTTATATTTTTATTACAAGGAATAGTCATTCATTATGAATAGTTATTCTTTAAAATGAGGAATAACTATTCCTCTCTAAAATGGATATTCCTTAGTAGGTGCATTAATTTTTAAAATTAATATATTTCCAAATAAACAAACTTTCCATATGCATATAACAACTAAAAAATCATAAAATAAATAAAATAAAAAAACTAATCTCTCTTTCAAATTAAAAATATATATATATATATATATATATGTTTAGGAAATATAATTATATGAGTAAGATATTTCTTAAAATATATCTTAACTTTTATTTTAATGTTATAATTTAGGCTATTTGATTTTTAAAATTTTTTTTATTCTATTGTCTTTAGGATTCTATTATTGTATTGTCACCAAATAAATAAATAGTAATAAATATTATATTTCAGCATTTTGTATTCCTTGTAATACGTAATCCTATTCCTATATAATCACCATTACAGTCTACCAAACGTGTCATTAGTAGTAAAAAATGAAACGTTATCATTCCACTTGCTACATAGACAATAGCAATAATGGCAATTAACAAAAGGACTATAAATAGCCCTCATTTTTTAAATTTGAAGGACCAAGAGTGATTACTTAAAACTTGAAGAATCAATTGAATTCACAGGATAAACTTCAATACCAATAGTGTAGTTTTGAGTAAAAATTTTTGATGCAGAATTTTTGAATCCAGCCCGCTTGAAACTGAGAAAATCGGATGCAAAAGACATCAAAATTATGCTCCCATGAGTCTCCTCTACTTACCAGCGTAAAATTATGCTCTCATGGCTATTCCAATTCAAGGATTGGCTATGGCAGTTTAGCCCCCCAAAACGAAAAATCAAGACTTTTTGCATTTTCACGTATATATTATTGAACGTTTTCGTACTGATTTTATATTTACTTGTCTCTTCATTTTGGGCAATCTAAAAGCTTCACCATTAAAAAAAGAGTGAGAGCGTTTAAGTGGTTACCAAAATAATTTCCACACAAATATGAGTATAAACAGAGTTATAATCATTTGGCTAATTAATCAGATCAGAAATATATATAGGTACTTTCACAAATCTCTTTTTTCTCAATTTCTACAAGAACAGAGACTAACAAGTACACTATTGGACACATTTGTTTCATTTTTCAACTCCTTACTTCATCGTTTATGATGTATGTAATGATGTACAGAAAACAAAAGAAAAAGATGCTTATATGAAATTATATGACTTTAAATCTAAAAAATAAAATATTAACTATGATATGGACCCTATTCATTTCCAATAAAATGGAAACTTCCGAACACATAAACTTACATAAACCCTTCAATTTGGGTTTTGATTTAATTATCTAATATTATTTTTCCTTGCTTGATGGATGCTTTATGGTCCCATGGAACATTGTTTTTCATCATGATGATTACAAATTAGTATTGTGCTTGCGTAATGTATGGATTAATAAAATATTAAATGTAGACCAAAACAAATATTTCAACAATATAATTGAAATTGAACAATAATATATATAGTAAAAATGAAAAATAAAAATTACTTTAAGCTGCATGGAGAAATGGAATTATGTAAGACATAGTTTTATCAAAACGTAAATTATATTGGATTATTAAAATAATGTAAAATAAATAATGAAACATTTTAATATTTATTGAAACTTTTGGTAATATAATTTTAATTGGAATAATATTTTTAAAATTCTTGAAACTTTTTTCTCAAAAAAAAAAAAAAAAAAAATTCTTGAAACTTTGACGTTAGAGTTTTATTGAAAAAAAAAATTATATCAATAATTTTAAGGTACTTACAATGCATCACTTGGTATAAGGAGAAAAAAAGGGAAAATATTTATAAATAAAAAATAAATTCTAAAAATTAAAAAAAGAGTGTGTCCACTTAACACAACCATAGCATTCTCTCTCTCTCTCTCTCTCTCTCTCTATATATATATATATATATATATATATATACACACATGATTCTTAAATCAATGTTCGGTACATGGAGCCATATTGTGGCAATCCTTATCAACACATAAGCTTAAAAAGATCTCTTTTTTTTTTTTTTTGAGAAGGAGCTTAAAAAGATCTCTTGGCTTTGCTTTTTGACTTAATCTTTTAGCCTATCTTTCTTCCATGGTGGGAGAAGTTATTTCATGGAATGGTTGCATCAAACCACATTTTTATAATATATGAGATTTACATATGTGAGATTCATACATGACGTAAGAGAGTGTTCTCATTAGATTGTCTCTTGAAATTTTATTTTAGTATCATTTTTCCCCTTGTAAAATTTCAAAAAAAAAACTGGGATTCTCTTAAAAGTTTGTTCAAAAGAAATGAGACACACATATAATTCTTAAATCAATGTTGGGTACATGGAACCATATTGTGGCAATCCTTATCAACATATAAGCTTAAGAAGATCCCTTTGGCTTTGCTTTTTGACTTAATCATTTAGCCTATCTTTTTTCCTTGGTGGGAGAAGTTATTTCATAGAATGGTCGCATCAGACACATTTTTATAATATATGAAACTTACATATGTGAGACTCATACATGAGAAGCTTGGTGGGTACCATGTGAGGGGTGGGCTCCTAGCTTGCATTGCACCTCATCCGCTGGCTCTTTTGGGGTGCTAGGGTGAGGTCTGCGGCATCCCGATCACAGTAGTTATGGCTCAGTCCAACATTCCCTAATGGGGGGTGCCCCTATTAGATCACGCCCTGGGGGGTAAGCCAAATATGGTCTCCCCCGCCCCCGCCCCCCTATCGATTATAAAAAAAAAAAAGATAATAAAGAGTTATCATTAAAAGCAAATGTCATGTCAAAACTTTCTTAAAAAAAAAAAAAAAAGTATAATTTTTTCTTTCTTACACTTTTTAAGAGTTGGGGGTTTTCCAATAAGCTTGATTATTGTAATGGGCATTACCTTTTGTTTAATGCTGTGTGAGTATATATGGAAATAAAGCAGCACATAAGTATGTGAGCAGAAGAGAGCTATGAGAGGCTGTGGAGAACCATTCAAATGGTCAGTGCTAAGTAAAAAGTTTAGCTAGTTCTAGAGTTATATAGAGAACTAAGAGAATAAGATCTCGTGTCTGAAAGCCAGGTTCAGGTGAGAGAGGTCCCTCTCTTCATGAAACTGACATGTGTAAAGCTCACATCCTCATAGAAAAGAACGATTAATGGTGATGATGTTTGATCATAATTCATAGCAATTACACTATTGGACACACTTGGTTCATTTGTCTGCTCCCTACTTTATTGCTTAGCATGCATGTAATAATGATGTACAGATCAACACAAAAGAAAATGATCCTATCTCCATGATAGTTTCATTTCATAGTTCATGTAAAATTACATACTATTCTCTGCAATGTTAGATAAGAAAAAGAAAATTTTAACCGTGAAAGAAACTTTCTTCATTTCCAATAAAATCAAAATGATCATTTCCCGTACAAAAGCTTAAATAAATCTATTGGGTTTGTGTTTTATTCTTCCTTGCTTCATGGACCCATCACAATGATTAGAACATTCACATCAAGTTGTGAAAAATGGTAAAATGCTATTTTATAGCTTAAAACCTTAAAATATGCTCTACATCAAAGATGCTAAAACTAAAAAGTAGTAGCACTTTACTGTAGCAAGTTGCTACTATTTAGAGCATCCTCATCAAAGATTTCAAAAAAATTAGCATTTAGCATCTCAAAAACATACTTTATCAATTTTAACACCTCACTTTACAATATACCTAACGTCAAAAATTTTATATTTTTTACCACTTCATTAAAATATTAATTTTTTATTATTTTTATTCTCATTCACATCTCTTTCACTACCAACAAACCCACTACCACTGCCAACACCCACTGCCACCACCACCACCCATAACCTCAATCCCCAACCACCAAAAAAAAAAAAAAAAAAAATTTATCCCTTCTTCAACTTTGTAGCACGCACCCACACACATGAAAACAAACCATCAGATTCTAATTCCTTGGTCCTCCCATGGAAGACCCGATCTAACAGCACAGTCAACCACCGATTTGGTTCCGCCTCTTCGTTCCCACGGACACAGACACCACTTCCCTCCCCGTCGTCATCTTCTTCGACGGTAGTGGCTTGACTTTCCTTTCCCCTTCCTCCTTTGCACTATAAAACCAAAACACAATCCCAAAACCAAATCAAGACCCAAAATCAAATCAAACTCACCCCGATTTGAACCCACAACATAATTGCAGTCAAAACCCACCACAAACTCTTCGATGACCACCACCCCAACGGCCCAGCCTCTTCGGTCTCAACCCCAACCAAGAACACCAACCACGCCGACTCAAGAATGACACCTCAAGAACGCCGACTCAACCCGGCCACATCCAAGACCCACGAACTCGAGATGCAGAGAGAAAGGGAAATGGAGAGGCGAAGAGAGTGAGAGAGAGGGGATGGAAAGCACGAGGGAGAGAGTGAAAAGGAAAGAAAGAAAATAATAAAAAATAGTAGTAGCTTGCTACAATGAGGTGTTAGTAATAAAACCTCACTATAGCAAGTTGCTAAAATTGTTAAGATTTGACACCCTTGATAAAGATGGGTTTTATGATTTGAGGTGTTAAAAATGCTAAAAAATAGCATTTAGCATTTTTAACACCTTTAATGAGAATGCTCTTATTATTATTATTTTTCTTTTTTATCACTTTCTCTCTCTTTTGTCGTGCCTCTTCTCTTCTCTATTTCTTCTTTCTCTTTCACTCTACCTCTTCGTCTCTCTCCATGTCACCTCCCTCTTTCTTTCTGACTCTCACTCTCTTTCTTTGACTGTTGATCTTTCTCCTCTCTCCGTAGGATGAGTTGATTTCGTAGGTGGTGGATCATCCTTGTTCATGATTTCGTGGATCTGGGTTGATTTCATGGTTTGGTGGTTCAACAAGTGTGGGCTGAGGTATGATCTGATTTTGGTGGGTTTTGTGGTTTGATTTCAATGAGGTGATCTGATTTTGTGATTTGGTGGGTTCGTGGGTCTCTATTTTGAATTGATTTTAGCTAGGTTTCGGCGAGTGTAGTTGCGATGGTTCGACAAGTGTGGGTTTGGGTTGATTTCGTGGGTTTGGGCGACAGTGGTTCGGCAAGTGTGGCTGATTTTGGGATTTGATTTTGGCGGATGTGACCTGATTTTGGTGGGTTTTGTGGTTTGACTTTGGCGGGGTGATTTGATTTTGTACTTGGTGGGTTCGTTATCTCTGTTGTGAATTGTTATTGTGATTTTGTGGCTGGCAGTGCTTAGAATAGTTGGGTTGAGAAAGAGAGAGACATAGAGGGAGAGAGAGGAAGAATAAAAAAAAATAATAAAGAAAGAATATTTAAATGAAGTAGTAAAAAAAATAGAAATTTTGATGTTAGGTGTATTGTAAAGTGATGTGTTAAATGCTATAAAATTGGATTTTTAGATGTTAAATGCTAAAAAATTTAAAACTCTTGATGAGAATGCTCTTAGAAATTAGTATTATGCTTATGCAATGATATACAGATTAATAATTGTATGTATGTTAAAACAAGTGTTTCAACAATATAATTGAAAATGAACAATAAAATACATGGCAAAAATGAAAAATAAAAATTACTTTAAGTTACATAGAGAAATGGAATTATGTAAAACTAAATTTTATCAAAACCTAAATTATAACAAATTGTTAAAATAATCTAAAATAAATAATATAACTTTTTATTTTATTTTTTTAATTTTTGGCAATATAATTTAATTGGAATAATATTGTTAAAACTCTTGAAACTTTGATGTTAGGGGTTTACTTAGAAAAAATATTGTGTTAATTTTAATGAAGTTATGTGCCATGTCATCATGTGGTATAAGGAGAAAAAACAAAAGGAAAATATTAAACAAAAAGAAAAGAAAAGAGAGAGAGAGTCCACTTATCGCAACCATAACATATAGAATGGAAAATTTCTTTTATATATATAAATATAAATAAATAAAAGAAGATTCTTGGCTTTGTATTTTGATAATTAAAATCATTTAACCTATTTTCCTTTTATGATGAGAGTGTATCTCATGAAACAGTCTCGTGAAACCATCCTCTCATGGTATGAGTCCTACATATATGGGACTCATAAATGTTGTGAGAGAGATTTTATTAGATCATCTAGTAAAATATCTTTTTTTTTTTTTTTTTTAAATTATGTTGGACGATTTTAGTCCTGCATATGCACAGCAGCACAAGTATATTTAAAAATAATCACACTTACACACACACACACATATATATATATATATATATATATATAAGTTCAAATTATACGTGGTGTTAGAGTTACAACTTACACATTTTTCAAGCCATAAATTTCTAAAATATGTAATGATTTCTCACTTTATATATATGATTTATAATCTAATTGAATTTGAATTCTTCGATTTTTGCACCCAATAATTTACTTGCTACAAGAATTAAAATTTTAGATAGAATACGTGGCATAAAATTGAATTCTAATTGAAATCCAATTTAGAATCTAATTAGATATAAAATCTTCAATTTTTACACCTAATAATTCACTTAACACAGAAATTTAAAAATAGATAAAATACGTGTCACAAAATTGAATTTCAACTTAAAATATAATTAGACTTTCTCTAATCTTTTGACTTTAACTATATATATATATATATATATGTATATATATAGATTTTTTGAGATTTCCTAAAAATTCGATCTTGGGTAAATGGACCCATATTAATTGTTGCAATCCTTGTCAACATTAATTGTTTCTATCATTTTCCCCTTGTTTTGACTTGTGAGTGGGGTGTAGACTGTGGTGGAGTCAGTAAACGCAAAATCGAATAGTAAATTAATGCAATGTGCTTGCAAGTTGCAAGATCAAATAAGCAAATGGAGAAAATGCTTGTACCATATGTCCATGTCTTCTCAACAAATATTTAAGAGAATGCCAGTCCATTTGAATTAGAAGAAGATGCGCATTAACATATGATTTACCAGATTTATTCTCTCATAATAGCTATACCAGTACCAGATTATGAATTGCAATATCATGGTCCATGGATTAGATTTTTTACTTCCACAAAGATTCCACTTCTGTCTTAAATGCATTCCAAAAAGCTGATTAGAAAGCATGACAATTTAAAATACGAGTCCTTGAAAGCTATGAGTATGTATCCAAGAAGGTGCTCTTATGCTATTAAAGATTTCTTATCATGGTTAATGGTCCATGAATGTGAGGATATAATTATTTGTTCAAGATCTTTACCAGTCAAATATCCTTTGTATTGTTTTTTGTATGATGACTTTTTTCCTTTTAGAATTAGCATTAATTGTTTAGGTTTTCTTCTTCCTTTTCTAAAGAATTAATTGTTTGAAATCTCATTAGCATTCTTTAATCAATGAACTTTTAATTGCATGAAGACAAAAATGAATACATAAAACATTTAATTAATTGAATCAACCATATTAAGCTAATCATATTACAAGTATTCTAGTTGGAATATAGACCAGAATATGAATTCAAGCATAAGAGGAAGTGTCATTTTTTTTTAAATGAGTTAGTGTAGGTGGGATTCGATCACATGTCCCTTATTCAATGAGTAAAAGACTACACTAGTTGAACGGACTGAAACTCGTTTTAAATAAACTTCTAATGAGATCATTTGCTGAGAAAAAGTGTTACAAGGGAAGTAAGAATCTGAGGTGCTAAGTTGAATATTTTTTTATGGGTTAGCCTGGGATTAAAGATAGAAAAGTTTTAAAGAAAAATATATGGCCAAAAATGATTTTACTAATAAGGTGGAAGTTTGGGTGGCAGCTGCAAACTTTGACTTTCTAGTGCTCTGGTTTTTTTAATGGCCTATCCGGGTTTTAAGCTGCATCAATCAACTCCATATAGTTGCTGATGCAAATCTCTCTCTTTCACCATCATACACATTTTATCTCTGTTTTAGACAATCACATATGATTGACAACTTTTTTAAATGGGCAAAGGGGGAGTGTTAGATTGCTCACTTGCTTTGATTGTTTTTGAACAATAATTGAGCAAGTATGAGAGACAATCCCAATGAAAAAAAAGGTTCTCTAATCAACGGCTAGTCAAATATTAGATCATTTTGACTATGAATTATATTTCCAAGCATTGCATGGCCCATTTGGCTCCACAACACGTGTGGGTAACCTCACAAGTCACAATTATTACATAAGCCAATTATACAATTGAAGTACATCATCTATTTGTTTAGTGTATTTCATATAATATTTAATCTCACACATATAATCACTTTGTGAAAGCTATTCTTTCCTTCTTGGTTGGCCATCTCTTTTGTGTTTTCTATTTGTGCTTTTCCTTTGTGGGTGGTACTCTTCCCTTCTTTCAAGGGTAATGGCCTAACTAGCTTTTCTTCTTTCGGCTCCAAAGTATGTGATTTACAAATTTTAATGTGGCTAAACTCTAAGACACACATAATATTGTTAATTCTTGCTTTTCTTCTTTAAGACTAAACGTGCAAGATTCAAAATCATTTGCTCGCATAAAGGGGGCAATAATGCCACCTTGAGAATAGGCTCTTTGAGAAACTTCTCAAGAACATTTGAAGAGAGATGCAAACTCTTATAATTAACACTCTGATGTTAGCCATGAATGAGAGGTGACTAACTTTTTAATCATTTACTTCACAACATTAACCGAGATGCTTATAAATAAAAATTTTGAACTGAAAACACTTTTTGTTGCTTGCTAACCATTAAAGTAGCTTTGTAATGATTTTTTTTAGCACGTGTATTGTTCCTTTCTGTTTTAGGCTTGTAACTTGTATTTTAAGCTAACCCTAGAATTTTTGTTATAATTTAAACACTAATTGAGCAATGGTAACTCGCCAAGAGTCTTGTATTTCAGTTACATTAATCAATTCTTTGACTAAAGAGAGCCTGGATTTAAGTACCCCCTCCACTTCTTCACTGTGTTGTAAGCTAGTTAAATTGAGCTTTCTCTCTTGTTCTTGTAATAATCTCTGATTCAACCTAGACTATGAAGAGTGCAGATCATGGCACAACCCAAGGATTGGAAAATCTCCAATCCAACCCAAACGATATTAGCTCTGAAAACCAACCCAACTCATATTGAGTTACATCATCAGGTAGGAGCCATTTTTGTCACTTAAGAAAAAAAAACTATTATTCAACTATTTAAACTCATTTATTTATTTTAATTTACCCAATCTATATATTACTAAAAGCTGAAGTATAGCGTTTAATGCTACTGCTCTCACGTTACGCCACATTAGCTGCCACATCATTCTTTTTTTTCTTTTCTTTTTTAAAATATAATTTGTCCTACAATTTTAAAATGGTTTTTACAATTTTTAGCCCTATAAATGCAGCTCACTACTTATTTATTTACTTCCACTATCACCTTATAATAAATCCAGTCCATTACTTATTTATTATTTCCACTATCACCTTATAATAAATCTGTATAATTAATCCAGCTCACCTTTTATTTATTTAGTTCCACTATCAAGCCCAATCCAAAACCTTTTCAGTTCAGTTTTAAGATTTTGTGTGAGCCTTTTCACCTTAAAGGAAAAAAAAAAAAAAAAAAAAAAATTCTTTCTAATTTTCTTATAATTGTTTTTAACATTTATTTTTTTAATATTTACACTTCTCCAACCTTTCTCTCTCCCTTACCATTTCATCTCCCTACTACTTCTTCAATCTTTCTCCCTCCCTTACCTTTTTCATCTCCCCACTACCCTCTACATTAATATCATTCTTCCTCTTTCCTTTCATCTTCCTTTATTTTTGTCTCTTCTTATTCACACCCTCTTACTATAAATTTGTCACTTTTTTTCTATTTTATGCATAGTTTTCTCTCGCAAAAAGAAAGTTCTCTCTCTCTCTCTCTCCCTCTCTCTCTCTCTAAATTTTTCGGTGGATTTTTTTATTCTTCTTGCATCTCTACTTTAGGTTGATAAATTTTTATATTCTTTAAAACTCTATTTTGGGTTAATGCGATTTAGTTTTGTTTTTTAAATTGTGATTTAGTTTTGTTTTTTAAATTGTTGTTGTCGTTATTGTTGTTGTTGTTGTTTTATTTATTTATTTATTTTTTATTATTCTCTTTGATTGTTAAATGTTATCCTATTGTGTTCTAAAGAATTAAATATAACATATAAAAATATAATATTATTCTATTACATAGCATGATTTGAATAATTTGGTATTTATTTTGTTACATAGCATGATTTTTTATAGTATTCAATTTAGATGTTAAACTATGAGACTTTACTAATTTTTGTTTATTTTCTAATCCTTTGTGGTGGACAAAATACTCTTAGTAGTTGCATTAAAAGTACTCTTTAATGCCATTTATTTAAAGAAAAGCAAAGGTTAGCCAAACGAAAATAATCGGATAGGTGACAAATTTTAACTTTTGCAATTTTATTTTTATTATTATTATTTTATAACAATGCATGTATAGAAATTTAATTCTTTGATTTTGCTAATAATTGTTTATTTGATAATATGTTTTGGGTGGCCAAAATTATAATTTCTACAAAGAAAATATCCTTAATAGATTATTAAAAACAAAATTTTATCCTAATATTGGTTCAATTAATCATTGTTAAGTTTTATTAATTTTTTTTAGTTTATGTTTTTTTGGTGTTTTAGATTGTTCCAATATTACATTTATGATTGTTCCTATAATAAATAAAAATATAATTATGAAATACATTACTTATTATTAGATTAGTTTAAATTGTAAATTTTTTTTTTAATAAAACCACCATAAAAATAATTATCATGCGTAATGCGCGGGTTCACGGCTAGTTATGCATAATATTCAATCTCCTTTAAAACTAATTAAAATAAACAAAACTAACAATTTTATGCATAGTCTTAAAATCCAACATAAATCAAACTAACAAATAGAATAGAAATATTATACATATTGTGGGTCAGTTTGGGTTAATCATATTGAAAAGTTTGCCAACCTAAATTTGATCCAACCCAAGTCCCCTCCCAAAAAAAAGTCGAATTGATGGATTGAATGAAGACTTTTACCTAGATCTACATGCAATTATTAATCCAACACTACTTCAAAATTAGAAACAATGAAATAAATACTACCAGATTGAATATTTAGTCGTATAATCTCAAACACCTTATGGACGGGGTAAATCCTTATAAAATAGAAAGGAAGAATAGTGATTTAGTTGAAGCTCTTGGGAGTGTTAAAATTCCTCAAAATTGCTCATGGGGTCAGGGTAAAATTTTGAAGCTTTAGGGAAACAACTCATTTTCGGATCAAACAATCCATTGCTAATGGCGTTAAGACATTCGTTGGGCATGATAATTGGCACCCTAAAGGTACATTATTGCTTAGATTTGGTCACTAGATGATTCTTGAAGCTGCAAGTAATGTGAATGCCAAATTTCTAGTATTCTGAAACAGGGTAACTAGTTCTGCCCTCCAACTCGATCTGACATAGAGGTGAATTTTTAGATAGTTTTTTTTTTTAATAAGAATTTTCAGATAGGTTATCAGTACCTATCACAACTTGACTTAGCAAATGATGATTTTGTACAATGGTTGCTCTCAAAATTTGGGAGATTTATCAGATCCTTAGCTTGGAATGAAATTAGGCTAACAACTAGAGAAATGTTGGTTAAGTGGGGTTATGGTGGTTTCATTAATAAGAGATTATTTGTTTTTGTTTTTGTTTTTTGTTTTTGAGAAACGAGATTATTTGTTTTAGATCGTTCCTTTACTAGTAGAATCCAGTTTCCTCTACTAAATCCGTGTGTACAAGTGTGGATTAATTAACATGGTCTAACCCAATATAAAAATAATTAAAATTAAAAATTAAAAAAATTAAAAATAAATAAAAACCCATTAAGTTTCACGAAACTATCTTCAACAAGCAACCTAATAGGCCCACCCCTTTAATGCTCGTTCCTAGTAATGGGCTCACCAAATCACCGAATTAGTTGCGCTCATCTACTTCATTTTTTGTTAAAAAGAAAATTGCATTAAGAAACTAGCAACAGGCATAGATAGGCAGAAAGCCTATTTAAGAGAACAGGCCAGAACCATCAAAGCTTAGCAAATGGCTATAGACCAGTTGAGCTCATCTCAATTTCAGCTCACAGTGCTTGGCCGTCTTTTAAGCCTTGCCCAAGCAGCTCATTACTTGGGCCACTCAGCTTTGGTTTTGCAGCTTTTGCTGAAAGTCAAAAGAGTTTCTTCGAACAGGTTTGATTTAAATTTCCTCTAAATTGTTGCATAAGGATAGGGAATGCATTCCCACATATAAGTGAGAAAACTGAGAGAATTGCTTCTCATTGTATAGGCTATTAATTTGTAATCCTATGCATATGTGCATGGATATACTTAAAAGATATACATTAAGATGCATAATATAATTCTTATTTATATAATTGAAATATTTTTAATAGTCATTCTTTTATATATATATAGATATATATATATATATATTTGAACTCTTTAAAAAGTCTTGTAAGAATATTATTAGGTAGAAAATGTAAATTGTTTATTTTTTTAAAAAAAATTTTAAGTTCATTAATTTTAGACTCTTTGGTTTTTGTACGCAATAACTCATGTAGATGAATATTTATGATGTAGTCCCACATTTGACTCCAAAAGTAAAAAATAAAACTCTCTCTAAAAATAAATAATTTAGAACACATTGAGCAAAATTGGACTTCAACTGTAGAATCTAATTGGATTTCCTCTAAACTTTACTTATATATATATATATATATATAGATGGAAGAAAAAAAAAACACTTTTGTTTTAATTGTCATCCTTGTAACGCCCTGATTTCTAACTACAACCTACTAATCCAATATTTTTAGCAAGTCCATCCCCAACATGCTCATCTGGAAAGAAACTACTATGTTGCTATTCTAACTAAAACAAGAATTAATTGTAGGGAGGCTTTTGTTATGTACTAATCTCCTAATTTTGTAATTTTGTTGTAAGCTAATTGTTGACTGATGCTTGGGCATTGTCGTGTCGGTTAATCCAAATTTTTTTAGGGGAAGCATTTTGACACACATTTTACCGCAACTTGTTTGGTATCAATTTACAATTGCATTACATCACTTATACATAAGTTCATCACTTAAAGCACTCAAATTAATCTAATAACAACTTGACATGTGTACAAGTTGTGGCGAGTGTGTGTATCTAAACTGTTTGATCATGAATTAATATATATATATATATAAAAGATGTTGAATTAAAAAGAAAAAGACATTTAAGAGTTTGGGTGGATTTCTTAAAGAAATATGGGAGAGTATTGGTCTTTGCAGTTTCATCATATCTTGGGGTAAATTAATTATGTATGTGTTGTGTTTTGTGGAAGTGTGCTGCTTACTTTGTAATCCTTTCCTAGTTTAACTTTAATATCAATAAAGAGCACTCCTTATAAAAAGTAGGTAAAAAAAAAAAAAAAAAAGACCTAATTGAATCTTACTAGGTTGCATAAGTTTCATAGTTTAATATCAATAAAGAACCCTCCTTAAAAAAATAGTAGGAAAAAAAGGCCTAATTGAATCTTGCTAGGTTGTATGAGTTGCCCTTGAAAATCCACATAATAATTTGCCTCAGTCAAAGAAATGAGAACCTTGTCCACATTTCACAGACCTTTATAATACATATGCTCTACTGTCCCAACGAATGATGGATTAAACAAAGTGTGTATTAACCATATAAGTATCAATCCTTAAAACACTAGGTGCTTTTTCTAAATTGTTTCTTCACTAGAAAATGAGCTTTACATTAGGTCCCAAAAATTTATATACTCTTAAATATATGAAAATGTATTTAATCATAAAAAATTCTTCAGTTTGAAGAATTACGTGGTATACAAAGAAGAGAAAACTCAACAACTTTCATAAGGACTTAAATTTAAATTCCACTTTTGTTTGCATTGAATATTTCTAGCAAAATTTGCTAATTTCGATAAAATTATTATTCTTTTTAATTCTTTAGTAGATGATCATTTTAAGCATGAATTAAAGTACAAAACTAAAAGATGCTCCAACAGTCCAGCTAGAACTATTTGATTGTTTGTCTGATATAAGAAAGTGGTGTCTCAATATTTGGCTAAATTATTCCAGTCTCTATTTATTAAATACCCCAAAAACCCCATAAATCAATAGTGTGGTAGATTTTTTGAGTCTGAGACCTCTAAATTTATGTCATACCTAGGTCCAACAAATAGTTAAAAATAACAACAAATAATCTACCAACCAAACAAAAAAGAAAAACTAAAAGGAGAAGCAAAATGCATCACAACTTAGTAATATCAAAATAAAGTTTATTTCAACACATTTGGTAAAAAAAAACTAGGATAAACATAATTGAAATAAAACGTGCATAATTAAAACATCTTACTTAGCACTAGTAAGATGAACTTCACTCTTCAAGCGATCCAACCAACAACATCTTTTTTGTTATGCAAAATGTAGATAATAGTCACAAGGATTTAATGGTAATAATAAAAAAAGTGTAGTTTTAGAATATGCCCCTGATTATTTGGCACTTCAACTAGCTAGGCAAGTCCCTAAAAATAATAATAATAATAAATAAAATAAATCCTTGTCCCAGGAGATTGGGGGTCACATAATAGTAATAGCCTCAACATTGACACAAAAATAGGTGTAAGGACCAGATTTGAGTCCCTAGCCTAGACGATGGATGGACCAAGGCCCAAAAAGCCCAAAACAATGAATTTGTAGAGAGTGGGTTGGAAAATTGAGTTAAAATGAGTTGGACCACAAATAAAGTGGGCTCAGTTGACAAGAACAGAGAAACAAATTGAATTAAATTAGAGAAAATTGTCATCGGCATAGTTCGAGGAGATCAGTTTTTATATATTCCTCACAAGTTTGATTATAGAGTTGGTTTTTGATTGCTACAATGTTTTCTCTTACAAATTTCCGATCCCCCCTCCATGGAGGGTCTCCTATGTTATATAGTTCTCTTTGAACGATTTTGGTTCTACGCTTGTTGGTCATCTAAGCCACTACTTGAGTGCTTATTCCATCGAACACTCCCTTAGGCCCTCTATGAGTTGGGGTAGCTAAGGCAGCACTGTTTAAGGGTCTTCTCGATATTAATATAGCCAGAAAGTTAGCTGCAGAGTATTTAATGCAGTGGTAGTAGCTTTCCCTTAGATATTTCTGAGCTCCTATTCTTCCAGTATGTTCATAATGCATGTCCCTCACAGTGGCATTTCCTAGAAGGTCACTTTGAGTGATAGAACATACCTTTGATCTGTACTTCGTTTATCCAAGGAGCCAATCCCCCTCAGACCACATTTCCCAATATTTCCACTTGCACGTTATTTATGGGACTCTGAACTTAACACCCTTACTACTACTTATTTGTCCTCGGACAATCAACGTCCTCGGCCAAAGTTCAAGGTCCAATATATAATTTTGGGCCCTTATCCCTACAATAGGTATTGGAATTTTTGATCGATAGAAAATAAATTAAAGATGAAAAATTATCTTTACAATTTAGAAAGACATTTTTTTTAAGAACCAAAATCATGAAATAAAATATTTTCTAATATGACTTTATAAAAAATGTACTTTCTAATATAATAGTAGATAAATATATACCTGAAATCAGTATTTGTATTTGTAAAATTTTGCTTCAATTAATTCTTCTACGAGCATTCTTCTTGGATCTTCGCACCTTGTTGTGTCGTTTTCCATAAACACCATTCGCTAGCCATTTTGAATTTTCACTTGAGAACACAAGATAACCCATACTTAATCCGAACATGAATCCACATCCATACCCCAACAACACAACTTTCCAATTAAACCCATTTGCAAACTCAAAATCATCTTCTTGGATGGTTGATGATAGTTGTGGGTGTTGTCCCTCATCATTGCCACAAGTTTTTGTCATCGGAAATCCACATAAACCCAAGTTTCCATTGTAAGAATCATTTGTAAACGTATTGAACTGTTTACCTTGAGGTATCGGTCCCACAAGATGGTTTTTTGATAGATTTAAAATTGCTAGTGATGTAATATCTATCAATTGTATAGGGATGTCACCTGTGAGCTTGTTTGAGGAGAGATCTAACCATTCAAGATTAGTTAAATTTCCAAATAATATAGGTACATGACCTATAAGATTATTGTGTGAAAAATTTAGCCCTTTGAGCGATCCAAGCTTTCCAATTACCTTTGGAATTTCTCCATTGAAGCTATTGTTGGAAAAATCAATGGTTGTCAATAGAGTCTGGATCTTCACCACATCAATATAATTCCCTTTAATATCAATTGTAATAGAATCATTAATATCAATGGTAATAGAATCACGATAATAAGTATAATCCATATATTGTAGATAACCTTCACCCATATCTTGCAGTTTACCTTTCTCCACGCTCCCATTCATCATGGCTATTAAGTTCTTGAAAAGATTTGATGGCAAATGACCATGGAACATATTGTGAGAGAGATCTATGATTCTCAAATTAGGGAATGAGAGTTTAGTCTTGTGATTGCCTATTGAACCATGAAAGTTGTTTGATCGCAATAGGAGAACCCTTAACTCTGGAAGATTTACTAACCAACGAGGGAATGTATCGTTAACCTTGTTGTTTGAAACATCTAGAATTTTCAATTTTTTGCATTTGACCAATGAACGTGGCAATGACCCTTCTAATTGATTGCCAGTTAGTTTAAGACTTCTCAAGTTACTGCACTTTATAAATTTTGGGATGGTGCCATAAAGGTTGTTATTTCGCAGATCCAAATTTATGAGGTCACTCATGTTTCCCAAACATGGAGGAATCATACTAAAATGATTATGAGAGAAATCAAGGTAGTTGATAAGATTGAGATTGCAAATCCAGTGAGGGATCTCTCCACTAAAATTGTTCCTTGAGATTGAAAAGAAAACAATGTTAGGTGGAAAAGCACGAAATGGCCAAGTACCTTCAATCAAATTATCCGAAAAATCAGCAAACTGCAACGAAACAAGGCTGCTTAACTCGCCAGGAAACTGTCCGGTGATCAAATTAGAATGCAAATCCAGGTACGTCAAGTTTCGGCAGCCTAAGATCTCGGCCGGTACATTTCCCAAAAACTGATTCGATCCGAGATCCAAGGCATCCAGATTTTCCAAGTTCCCAATCTCTCTCGGTATTGGCCCAGTAAGCTTGTTATCTTTAACTCGAAACCGAATCAAAGACGAACAATTTCTAATATCTTCTGGTATTTCGCCAGATAAATCGTTTGAGAGAAGCGAGAGCCATTTCAGCTTCTTGAGCTGAAACATTCTTTTGGGAATATTCCCAGTCAAATTGTTATAAGACAAATCGATCACCTCGAGATTCTGACATTTGGAAATTGAGGATGGTATCGTACTGGCAATATTGTTGGAAGAAAGATCTAGAGTTTTAAGCCTTCCATTCTTTCCCAAACCCTGAGGAATGCTACTGTAAGCGACTAAATTTCTCGGTTCGAAATAAATCAAACAAGTAAAATAGTTTCACAAATGCGAATTTGTATTGATGATTGTGTGGTACAATTCTCTGGAATTACAAAAGAGTGATCCTCTGATTCGATCTCCTTAAAAGACTTGTTGATTGGATTTGTAGTAATGTGATTTTGATTTGAACACCCAATGTACTTCAATTTGGCTGAAGAATGGATCGAAGATCTTTGGAACAGAATTACAATGAATTTCTGGCTATGAGCTTGTTGGAAATCCTTTGTTCTTCACGTTCTTCGTGTTCTTCGTGTGTTCTTCGTCTTCGAAGGTTTGTTGTGGAAGTTCTCCGGGGCTTTAGGGGCTTGAATCCGTGGAGCTTCACTGATTTGTGGTTGTTTGAGGTTTCTGGAGGCTTTTGAGCTTGATTCCAGTGAACTTTGAGATCTAGGCAGATAGTTTGGATGATTCCGCTTCGAATGTTCTTCGATTTTGGGGCTGAAGTTCTTGAAGTTCTTGAAGGCTTTGAGGCTTGATCTTCGCAGAGCTTTTTCACTTCTGAATCCCTGGTCCTCTCAAATGTCTCAGGAAGGCTTCTATTTATAGGAGTTTTGGGGTGGGTGAGCGACACGTGGCGGAGCTTGATTGGTGACACATGTCACAGCTTGATTGGTCTGCTTAAGTCATCGCTTACACGTGCGAGATTGCTTGAGTCATCGCTTACACGTGCGAGGTCGCCTGAGTCATTGCTTACACGTGCGAGGCTGCTTGAGTCATCGCTTACACGTGCGCTGATGCGTGATTGGCTCTTGCATGACACTTGGCAAATTTCTGTTGGCTTCTGAATAGTGATAGCAAAACCTAGCAGCAATACATGGTGTTCTGTAATTGGCTGTATTTTGTGGACTTGATAACGTGATGTGTCAGCTTGTGATAGGTCGGGAATTTTCCCTCTCTACAAATGCCCCCTCGAGACTCGTTCACGCACACAGATTGATGATTGTGGTGTGGGAATGAGTTTCGAAAATGGATTTTTGGTACTTGACTCTTTAAGTGAAGTAGTTGAAGGTAGTGGAGCTGTTGAAGGTGGTGGAGCTGTTGAAGGTGGTGGAGCTTTCAGGAGGATAAGATTAAGTTGAAGTACTTTCAGAAGAGTATTTTGGATCGTTGGCGGCGATCACAAGATGTTGAAGATGGGGAAGATGAGAGAATGGTGGCTGGATACAGCATGCAGGGTCATGGAACTAACCTCGTGTTCTTAAGAACTTCTGGTGAAGTTATTTCAGAAGATCACGCGTTGGATTTCAACGAGGACAGGTGGGAAAATGGCTGAATGCACCTGCATATTTGTATCACCCAAATTAAGTTGAAGTAATTTCAGAAGCTTATGTATTCTGGGTATGCTGGTAGAGGCAATGAAGCAGATGGAAATGAAGCAAAGCAAACGAGCAAAGCGTACACCACCATGGTACTGGCCCTGTATGCTGGGACCCTTCTGGTGTAGATGTTTATGGGAAGTACAACTTTGAATATGGGACTGACTGTGTGTTGCATGGGGTCCGACAGCAAGTAATCGAATGCGCCTGTGTAATAGGACCATGCTGACGGACGTTATGTTGAAGTAATTTCAGAAGAGTATCTTCTGAAATCCTTCAAGCTGATTTTAAGTTGGAGTAATTTCAGAAAATGAGTTTTGAGGTACCAGCAACGATGACCTTTGGGTCCCATAGTAGTGGGGACATGGAATAAAGCTTTGGTGACCATTTACCGGCACCAAAGGCTGAATTCTGATGAGCTGGCGCCTTGGGGGCTGTTTTAAGTGTTGATGGAAAACAATTTGTAGGATACCCCAACACTTTTTTACCATCTTCACTTACTGCCACTTGTTGGAAAAGCACAGAAAAATGAAAGATGGAGCTAACTTGTGAACCTGGTTTGGAAACCAAACAAGTTGCTGTTTGTTCCGAACCTCTACCTTTGCTGTAAGACCAAACAACTTGAGAAGGACTACGGAGTTCCCAAAGCAGTTAGGAAGCTCCTTGAGCTAGGGTACAAGAGATTCAGTTGGCCTTAGATCTCCTGATTAGGTAGATCTGAGACTACAAGGAACAATGATACAGGCTATGTTATGAGAAATTTTATGGACAAAGGTGGTCGTTAAGTGGAGAAACAAAGTTTGTTTGGATCTCAAAACTGCAATGATGTTGTAAATAGGGTTTCGACCGAACCATGGGAGGGTTGGTCTCAAACCGATTATGAAGCAAGATTGGTTGCTAGACGTTGAGAATGATGAGGTTATAGTGAGAAATGGTTGTGAAAAGGAGGATTTGAAAATCTGAAAGAGGCAAATCTTCATTTCATGATTCAGTGTTTTTTTTTTTCTTTTTTTCTGGATGAGTTTTTGATGAACCCGGCCCTCCTATTTATAGTAGAGAGATGAAGAATGGTAGGTAGGTAGTTGAGAATGGTAGTTGAGAATTTTTGGTGAGAATGGTAGATGGGAACGGTAGGTGGGAACGGTAGGTGGAAATGGTAGGTTGGAACGGTAGGTGGGAATGGTAGGCACCGAACGGGAATGGTAAGTTGGAGACTGGTAGGCACCGAACGGGAATAGCAGATTGAACTAATGACCTAGTGTAATTTTAAGACACACTTGTGAGAGTTCATTTGTACTTTGAAAGGCAAGCCTTGATGGAATCTGGAGAATAACCCTGCGAGGATCCCAATTAAATGGATGAATCTCAAATTTTGTTCTTGAGGACCTAAGTTTTGAACACTTGGAATTGAGTCATTTTTGCAATTTTCAAGTCTCAAATGACAGAACGGACTCCAAAATCGGAATGTACTCGAAAAGTTGAGCAAGATAGGTCCATCTCAAAAATTTTGACATTTGGTCAACATTCGCACAAAAGTCAACTTTTTTGGAAATTGGACGTTTGCACAATTTCTGAGCTTCGAATGAAGAAACGGGTCCCAAAATCGGAATGTACTCGAAAAATCGAGTGGGACAAGTCCGTTTTGAAAATTTTGATTTTCTGGTCAAGGTCAAAGGTCCATTTGGTCAAAGTATTTTCTCTCTTTTTTTTTTTTTTTTAGTTCGGATCCGGGTCAAATTTCCGGGTCGGTCCAGGTCGGATCTGGGCAACGGGTCAAGCCGGTTGTATGATGATGACGTCATCCATGACGTCATGGAGCGCGTCAACGCTTGAGAAGCTGCCAGCGCGTGAGGAAACCTCCCGGCGCGTGTGAGCGCGTGAAAGAAGCTGGAGGCGCGTGGCGGCGCGTCAGCGTTTGCCGGATTTTCTGGTGGCGAGTGGCGGCGCGTGGATTTACGTTTGGGCCTGAAATTTTCAGGTTTTGCAGATTGGAGGCCTTAGAACACGATGGTATAGTCAGCTTTCCAAAATCATGGGCAGATTTGCACAGATTTGAAGGATTAGGCCGCGGATCGTCGCTAGCCTGTGGCGGCGCGTGGAGGCGCGTGCCTAGGATTTTGGACCTGAAATTTCTGGGTTTTGTAGATCGTGGGCCGTAAAAGACCATGGTATAGTCAGTTTTCTAAAACCATTGGCAGATTTGCACAGATTTGAAGGATTAGGCCGCGGGTCGTCGCGAGTCTGAGGCCATGCGTGGCGGTGCGTGGTGGCGCCGCTGCTGAAGATTTTTCTGGGTTTTGTACACCAAAGTCCTTAGAAGATTTTTGTGGGTTGACTTCTTTGTGCAATCTTGTCAGAAACTTTAGAAATCCAAAATGGAGTCCGCACACTTTGTTGGATTTGTTGCCACCTTGGTCTACTTTGACGGGGGCCATTCTGACAATGCTTGACAATCCAGGCAGAGAGTGGTTCCAGAGTAATGACTGAATATCTCTGTTGTCCTCAAGAAGTCGGTGACACAGTAGAACAAGAAGCTTTCCTTCGTCGGTCTAGGATGGGAGACTGAAAGCATTTACTGGACTTGTTGGCACCTTGATCTATATTAATGGTGGTTGTTCTGACAACATTTGACAATCCAGGCAGAGAGTGGTTCCAGAGTAATCACTGAGTATCTCTGCTGTTTACAAAGGAGTAGAACAAGAAGCTTTCCTTCGTCGGTCTAAGACTTCATTCACAGTCTAGTGTCATAATTTCTGAGGTCTAGTGTAATTTTTTTCCTTCTGACAGCATGATACATTTATGGGCTTTGATATTTTTGATTTTTCAAATGGGCACGTCACCCTTTGAAGATATGGCACTTTTAACTTTTTTACAGGTGTATTTTTTTGTTTTGTCTACTAGCTTCTATGGATCTCTATATAAAGCCACTCAGGACATGCACTAACTCGTACAAAGGTAATCTCTAATAACAGAATACTCTATAGTAACATAATACTCTGTATGGAGAAACCATGCCCACCCCCTTTTCTTTTTTTTTTTTTTATTTTTTTTTATTTTTTTTTTTTTTATGTTAATTTATTTATTTTCTATTATTTGATTTTTTTTTTTTTTTTTTTTTTTTTTACACAGGTATCATGATGCTCTTCTTTAAGGATTCGAAAATTGGTGAAGAACCAGCCTTGTTTATTTATAAGAAGAAAGATGACAAGGATGCGAAGCCTACGACCTTGATTGTTCGTCCGCCCACAATTGGAAAATTTTCAGAGAAATGGGGTCGTAACTCTTATCCTCTCAATTTGCCGAAATGGTCACAGGTTGTTTCTTCTAATGGCGGCTCTAACTTGGAAACAACCATCCTTCTTGCCTCGCATCACAAAAATGTTGCTAAATCAAAGCCGTACAACACTTTGGGACGGGAGATAATTGCCAAACATGCGGATTGGGATTTTTCCTTTAACGTGAATGGAGGATCTTCTTACTTCTTCCTTTATTGGGATTGGCTAGAAGATGTGCTCAGCCGGTGTAAACAGCTCCTTGATGTGACCCACCTCTACAGTGCGGTCTTTGCTTCCTTATTCACATATGATTATGATGAAAACCTCATGAAAGCATTTTGTGAGTGTTGGAGTCCGTCCACTAATACCCTCCATACCTCCGTTGGGGAAATTTCCATCACACCATGGGATCTTTCCATTCTCGGTGGACTTCCTTGTACCGGTGCATTTTATGATGAAGTAGTACCCAATGCGGAAGAGCTAGATGGGATCAATGATCAAGGACGACCTTATCTACCGTACAGCTGTCGCTACCTCTTCCTGGCGTATCATCATCTTCAAAATCGGCTGAAGAAACAAGGGAAAGTAAGTGTTCGTGACTGGATCACTTTTTGGTATAGAGGAAATAGCAAGTATTCGGCTCCTAGAAAACCAGCGAGACGGACAACCATTCCCAAGTATAGTCAGAATCCCTCGGGTGAGATAAAGGAACATGGGCCATGGCTTGATAAAGAACACGAGGTCTTTGTGGATCTTCAAGTTGAAGGTGACTTAAAGGAGGAGACTTATTTATCGGCGCTTCTTTCCTGTTGGCTGTGCATATTTGTCTTCCCTATCAAGGATCAGAACAGCATCCGTCCGGGCACTTTCAAAATTGCTAGTTCCATAGCTAGTGGTCGTTCATTTGGCCTTGCTTCCCCAGTATTGGCTAGCATTTATCGTGGGCTTAATACCATTTCTTCCTCTTCTACCCCGAGCAAGTCCGGAGCTAGCTTTGCCATCCATTATGTTCATGCCTGGGTAGGTCATTTCTTCCGAAGCAATCGCCTCACCCAAGATAAACCATCTGATGCTTTGATGACTAAATATTCTGGTGTGGGCTATGTCTCTCCGTTCAACGAATTCTCTGCACGCAAGCATATACGAAACGCCACCAACTTTCTTTGGCACCGAACTGCTTTCAAGAAAAACTATGACCAGACTTTTATTGACAATGATCATTTATCCGTTCAGAAGTTCGACTACTTTATAAGCCTTCGCTCGGGGTACTTGTCACTTCGATGTGAAGACCAACATATTGTAGAAGCATACAGTCCTCACAGATTCAGTCGGCGCTTTGGATTTCATCAAGACATCCCAGGTGATTTGAAGGAGGAAATTCATACCGGTTCTTTGAAAGACCTCTACCAATTCTATCAATCCTTCACTTGCTGCAACACAGATTCTAAGGTATTCATTCCAGCTTTTGCCACAGACTTTGGAAGTCGAGTCAGACATAGCTACAAACAATGGTGGGAAAGGGTTTGCGGAAATGATTTTACCAAAGGAACAGACCTCCTAGCTGACATCGCCTCCTTCCCTGTTAAGCCATTAACATTCAACAAGCCTCAGAAGGGAAAGAGGGAACTACCAGACCCATACATTCCACAGCATTTGTCAGAGTTTGCACGACGTCGTCTTGAAGATGATAGTCATTCAAAAGCCTCATCTCGACATATCGAAGTCACCTGCAGTCAAGGCACCAAAGGTCTATTTGTTGTACCAGTTAAGGATGCCAGTAAAATTTCTGAGGAGGAGGTGGGTAACGACCTGGGCTATAATTGGAAACAATCGAAGAGTCCAATGGAGGGTGTTGATGTGGAGATTTCTATTAATCATGCACAGCTTCTTTCAAATAGCGAGTCTTCTATTTCAAAGCCATCTGCAAAGAGTTCGGATCTTGAGAGGTGTGAATTTGCTGATGTTGGTACGTCGTCCCAATTTCCGATTGAGACAGAAAGGGCGCCTCTGCCATGCCTACAACCAGTTAAACCTCCGGAAGTCTCTGTGTTTCAAGCCAAGGCACATATTTCTTTTGTGCGTAGGAAAGGGGCTTCTATGCTAGGAGATGTTCTTCTAAACAGGCTTTCAAATCTTTCCGTAGACACCATCCTCCCACAAGCTGAAGTACAAGAGATTTATAGTGGGGTTAAAAGTCTTGGAGTGGACCCTCAACACTTGCGCGAGAATGTTGACAAATATTGCGAGGGTATTGTAGACTATTTGAAGATGAAGGAATTTCTAAACCAACGACCAAGTTCTGTCATCTTGTCTCAACGCCAGGCTGAAGTTGAATCCCTTTTTTCTGAAGCATCGCAGAAGAAAGCGTCTTTGAAGACTGAACTTGATGCTGTTAGATTGAGGATGGTTGACTTGAAAACTGAGCTTGTCCAGTTAGAACAATTATTGTCTCAAATTGAAACTCATCAAGTTGAACAAGACGATGTTGTGCAAGACTTAGAAGAACAACTTGAAGAAGTCAAATCTACCCCCGCTCTTGAAGACCAGGATATGGAGGCTTTAGAGAAGATACGAGCCCTTCTGGAAGATAATCGTTCTAGCTTGAAAGATTTGAAATGGATGTCGTAATTTCTTTTGTTTTAATTTCCTTTATATATGTCAACATGCTTTCCTCTTGTACTATATTTCTTTCGTTAATCAATAAAGAAGACTTTATTTTCTGTTCCTTCATCATTTTTTTTTTTTTTTTTTTTTTTTTTTTTTTGAGACTGAACTTAGCAAAGGATACTAAGTTGCCTACGTACCCTTGAGAGGGATCAAGTCATCACGTAGTTCAAAAGATTTTTGTGTTTTTTTTTTTTTTTTTTTTTTTTTTTTTTTTTTTTTTTTTTTTTTTTGCAAAAAGGGGGGGCGCAGTGTGTAATAGTGGGTATCACCACTGATCGAACCCGAGATGGCCTCAAGGGTGACACGGGCGTCCGACCGCTACGCCACACTCGCAATTGTTGACATGGAGTGAGATTAATTTCTCCTTATTGGTACACTTTCAAGCATAGAAGCATTTGAGGAACTTCCCATTGATGGGGCCGATCTTTGCATCGTCATTGTTGATCAACTTGTGAGCTTGGTTAGTGTTTGCCCCCTGCTTGAGAGTTGGAAGTACACCATAAGCAATGGTTACATGGTTTGACCTGACAACTTCATTGAAGTCTAGATCAATCTTGTTTTCTTTGGCAAAAATGGAGGGCTCACGTGTGTAATCCTCGCCCTACGCCCCACGGTATTTCATGGGTACCAATTGCGCATAGCGGGTATTACCACTAATCGAACCCGAGACCTTGGCCTCAAGGGCGACATAGGCATCCAACCACTACGCCACACTCGCAAATGGTGTCATAAAGGGGGATTAATTTTTCTTTATTTGTACGCTTTCAAAGGTAATGGGAAGACATCATGTACCCTTGCAGCGTTATGGTGGGTAGTTTAAGCTCTTACCGAGGAGCACTCCTCGATTTTCAAGTGTAGAAGTATTTAAGGAACTTCCCATTGATGGGGCCGATCCTTATGCCATCGTCATTGTCGATCAACTTGTGAGCTCCAATGGTTTTTGCCCCCTGCCTAAGAGTTGGAAGTATATCACAAGCAACGGTCACATGGTTTGACCCAACAACTTCATTGAAGTTTAGATCAATCTTGTTTTCTTTGGCAAGCTTCATGATTTGTTCTTTGAAGACGAAGCATTTTTGTATTGGGTGGCCAATGATGCGATGATATTTGCAGTAGTTAGGGTCATCAACTTTCCCCATGTCTTTTGGTCGCCTGCATTCTGGCAATTCAATTAGCTTCAATTGCAATAGTTGTTCTAAGATGTTTGGCACATCTTCATCGGGGAACGGATATACTTTTTGCTCACGTTCTTTAAAGGTCAGGCGACGCACTTCATTCTTTTGCCACCCTTCAAGTTGTTCTTCATTTGCCTTTGCTCCTCTTCTTGGAACCTTGATTTCGGCAGTGCTAACAACCATTGGGTCTTTGAGGCTGACTTTTGCATTCCTATCATTCCTCCTTACTTCCCTTCTGTTTTCCTCAGGTATGGGAGGGTTTGTACTTCCGCGGCTAGCAATGCTCAACTCCATGTCATGGGCACGAGTTGCTAACTCTTCAAATGTTCGGGGCTTTATCCCTTGAAGGATGTAAAGAAGTCCCCAATGCATGCCTTGAATGCACATCTCTATAGCAGATATTTCAGTAAGTCTATCTTTGCAATCTAGACTCAAAGAACGCCACCGATTGATATAATCAACGACGGGCTCATCCTGCCACTGTTTAGTATTGGTAAGCTCCATCATGCCTACCGTACGCCGTGTGCTGTAGAATCGGTTGAGAAACTCTCTTTCTAGTTGTTCCCAACTGTCAATTGACTCAGGTTCTAAGTCTGTATACCAATCAAAGGCATTTCCCTTGAGTGAACGAACAAATTGCTTTACAAAGAGGCCTCCTTGAGTCCCTGCGTTCTCGCAAGTTTCTACAAAGTGAGCAATGTGTTGCTTAGGATTTCCTTTGCCATCAAATTGCAAGAACTTGGGAGGTTGATACCCATTTGGCATTCTCATGTTGTCGATGCGCTTTGTGTAAGGTTTTGAATATGTGAGAGAACTTGTAGAAGAACCTCCATATTGTGCTCGGATGGTATTTGTTATCATGTCTTGTAATTGTTGGACTGACAACGAAGCAACCGAAGTAGATTGTTCTCGTCGGGGAGTGTTTTCAATTTCTCTCCCTTCGTCATCTTTCGTAGATGTGAATTTATGACCATGGCTTGATTCACCAAGATTTTGCACTTCGAGCTTGTTCATCAAAGTTGCAATTTGGAGGTCCTTATCTTCAAGTGCTTTTGTGAGAAGGACAACTTTTTGTTCCATTTCGGCCATCTTTTCTTCCATGGTAGAGGTGTTAGTCATCATGACTGACACAACTTCCCAAGATGATGGAGAAGAAAGTGAATTGATGTGAGTCGGTGAAATCTCATTTTTTGGGTTCCCTTCGATGGGAGAGAAATCATGCGACCAACTTCTTGTGAAGGAAGAAGGGGATTTGCCCCCATACTTGAGGTGTTCCAAGGTGGAGATGTCCTTGTTGATGAACTTGTTTCTTGTAAGAGGGTCTAAGGAGATGATTGTTTGAACCTTGGTTGATTGAGATTGAAGTTGATTGTTTGCTTTAGGTTGGCTACAATTGATTGTACCAATGTAGTTGTTGGTAGTAGCCGCAAGTCTAATTGAAGTAGCTATTGTTGAAGCTTGAATGTTCTTGCTAGAAGCCATTGAAGTAGATAGCAAGATGGTGATGTTGATTTCTTTCTTTGAAGGAGAATGAGATGAGAGGCAGAGAGGTCCCACTGGGCGTGCCAGAATTTGTAAGCGACTAAATTTCTCGGTTCGAAATAAATCAAACAAGTAAAATAGTTTCACAAATGCGAATTTGTATTGATGATTGTGTGGTACAATTCTCTGGAATTACAAAAGAGTGATCCTCTGATTCGATCTCCTTAAAAGACTTGTTGATTGGATTTGTAGTAATGTGATTTTGATTTGAACACCCAATGTACTTCAATTTGGCTGAAGAATGGATCGAAGATCTTTGGAACAGAATTACAATGAATTTCTGGCTATGAGCTTGTTGGAAATCCTTTGTTCTTCACGTTCTTCGTGTTCTTCGTGTGTTCTTCGTCTTCGAAGGTTTGTTGTGGAAGTTCTCCGGGGCTTTAGGGGCTTGAATCCGTGGAGCTTCACTGATTTGTGGTTGTTTGAGGTTTCTGGAGGCTTTTGAGCTTGATTCCAGTGAACTTTGAGATCTAGGCAGATAGTTTGGATGATTCCGCTTCGAATGTTCTTCGATTTTGGGGCTGAAGTTCTTGAAGTTCTTGAAGGCTTTGAGGCTTGATCTTCGCAGAGCTTTTTCACTTCTGAATCCCTGGTCCTCTCAAATGTCTCAGGAAGGCTTCTATTTATAGGAGTTTTGGGGTGGGTGAGCGACACGTGGCGGAGCTTGATTGGTGACACATGTCACAGCTTGATTGGTCTGCTTAAGTCATCGCTTACACGTGCGAGATTGCTTGAGTCATCGCTTACACGTGCGAGGTCGCCTGAGTCATTGCTTACACGTGCGAGGCTGCTTGAGTCATCGCTTACACGTGCGCTGATGCGTGATTGGCTCTTGCATGACACTTGGCAAATTTCTGTTGGCTTCTGAATAGTGATAGCAAAACCTAGCAGCAATACATGGTGTTCTGTAATTGGCTGTATTTTGTGGACTTGATAACGTGATGTGTCAGCTTGTGATAGGTCGGGAATTTTCCCTCTCTACAGCTACCAGTAAAGTTGTTCTCCCGCAACTGTAAAACCTCGAGCGCCGGCAGGTCTCCGATACAGTCCGGAATAGCTCCATGAAGCTTGTTGCGAAACAAGTTCAACAGCGTCATCTTCTTCAGCTGAGCAAACGAGGATGGAATTTCACCCGTGAGCATGTTGATCGACAAGTCCATTAATTTCAAGCTCGCCAAATTCCCAAGCTCCACCGTCAAAGACCCCGAAAGCGCATTCACTTGCAAAAACAGAGTGTGGAGCTTCTGTAGCTTCCCAATCTCCGGTGGTATCTTTCCGGTTAACCCACAGTTTGCGGCGTCGATACGAACAAGCTCCGACAGGTTTCCGATCTCGGCGGGAATGTCTCCCTCGTAGGCATTGTATCCAAGGTAAAGCTCACGCAGGGTCGTCAAGTTTCCGATCTCGGCAGGTATAGTTCCGTTTAGTTCGTTGCCGGAAACGGCCAAATACTCAAGAAACTGCCATTTTCCGTACTGGGTCGGGATCTGACCGGTGAAATAGTTTCCGCCGAGATGCAAGTGGCGGAGGTTAGGCATTTCAACGACAGTCAGAGGCAACTCACCGGTCATGTAGTTGTTGTAGAGATCGAGGACTTGGAGGTTCTTGAGGGAAGCGAGTTGGGTTGGGAAAGTGCCGTTGAAAATGTTGTTGGAGAGGTTGAGGTAGCGGAGAGCCGAGAGAGAAGAGAGCTGCGGAGGAATGGGGCCGGAGAGTCGGTTAGAGGCGACGGTGAGGTTCGAAACGAAGCGGAGGTGGGCGAGGTCAGGGGAGAGAGTGCCGGAGAGGTTGAGACCGGAGAGGTCAAGAGATGTCACGTGACGGTGAGTGGTGTCGCTGCACGTGACGCCCCTCCACGTGCAGTGGTTGGTGGTGGCGTTCCATGATGAAAGGGCCGATTGTGGGTCGTCTATGAGGGACTTTGCCGAGAGAAGTGCTTTGTATTCTGGGATGTGGGCTGAGTGAGTTGTGTGGATTTGGAGGTGGAGGTGGAGGAGTAGCAAGAGGAGGAGCTGCATTTTTTTTTGGATTGGGATGGGGGTAGATGGAGAGCGGCTGTGGTGGGAGTGAAGAGTTTCAGTGGGACTAATGAGAAGGGT
This sequence comes from Quercus robur, assembly GCF_932294415.1. Taxonomy (NCBI): domain Eukaryota; kingdom Viridiplantae; phylum Streptophyta; class Magnoliopsida; order Fagales; family Fagaceae; genus Quercus; species Quercus robur. Next base: position 47,466,350 of record NC_065543.1, read on the forward strand.
TGAAACTTTGTACTTTGAAGGTAGTGTGATTTTATTCTTCAATCTTTATTTAAAATACTAAAAAAGTAACTCATATTATTGAGTCTTTTGACTAAATATTACAAAAAAACAAAGTTTGTTGTTGTTATAGACATTATTCAAAGTTATTTAGCAAAATGAGGATAAAGACTTGCCGAAATTATAAGAAAAAGTATGAGAGAGAAGAAAGCTGAGTGATGTGATTGGAAGGGAGAAAAAATGAATTTCAATAATGATATTACTGAAATTCATCCCACTGCCCAAGCTCTGCCCGTGAAGTACCCTAGCGGGAGTGCCCAAATGATTTACCAATTGTGGCAATCAAGTTGCCGAAATTGTAGGGAATTGAGGAGAGAGAAAATATGAATTGTGGCAACCAAGTTGCCGAAAATGGGAGGGAAAAAAAAAAGTGGTTGCCGAAATCTGGGAAGCAATTAAAATAAAAAAAAATGCTACGTTCACAATATTTTTACAATATTTTCACAACAAGTCACAGGTGATTAGTTGTTATTAGTTCAAATTTGAATTTAACAATGATATTACTTTTTAACAACTAGTAACAATTTGCTATTTAGGATTTGTTTTAAAAATATTGTAAAAATGGTGTGCACATATCATTTCTCCAAAAAAAAAAAAAAAAAAGTGGCAATTAATTTATGGCAATGGCATTGCCGAAATAGAGGGGAAAAAGAAATTGTGGAACGGATTTGTGGCAATGGCATTGCCGAAATAGAGGGAAAAAAAATTGTGGGAATGAATTTTGGCAATGGCATTGCCGAAATAGGAGGGAAAAAAAATTTTGTTGCAATTGGTTTGTGGCAATGGTATTGCTGAAATAGAGAGGAAAAAAATTTGTGGGAATGAATTTGTGGCAATGGCATTGTTGAAATAGGAGGGGAGAAAAAAAAATTGTTGCAATTGGTTTGTGACAATGGCTTTGCCAAAATAGGAGGAAAAAGAAAAAAAAATAATTGATTTTTGGTAATGGCATTGCCGAAATAGGAAATTGGAGAAGAGAGAGAGAGAGAGCTGTCTGAATAAAAAAAATATATAGTACACAGATTCTTATTCTTCAGTAGTTTTTTTGACCTGTTTTGTGTGTATGTCATGTTCCTTCCTTTTGTATTGTAAGTGAAGAGTCAATCAACCAATCACCTTAACTCCTCGTCTGATTCTTATTTTCTACTTGGAATATATTCATTGATCATTCCCAATAAAACCACTATTCATATCACGCCTAAATCTATCTCAGAGATTCTTTTTTGTCTTTTTATTTCTCCTCTTTGTAATAAAAGGCAAGTACCCTTGTCTTTTTATTTCTCCTCGCATGCTGAAGAATTGCATCTCCTCACAAAGTTACATCCTCCGATTGTTCAGTTACTCTTTTGCCTTGCTTCAGTGTACACAACTAAGTATTGTAAATTTTTTGTTAATGTAAGTTTTTTTTTGCTTTACTTATTAATTTATAGCTCTAGAAATTAACAGATTTATTATTATTGTATAAACATATGCTTTGTAAATATTAGAAGCTAATACATTGTAAAATATTATGTATTGTTGTAGTTAATATTATTTGTATGCCTGTGATTATGATTATTGTTGTTGTCATTCAAATTTTAGATTAATGAATTATTTTTTATGGTTATCTAATTGTGTGTGTGTGTGTGTGTGTGTGTGTGTGTGTGTGTGTGTGTGTGTGTGTGTGTGTGTTTTTGCAAGTATCACTCTATAATTCTCACTCTTTCAGTTGGTATCACAATTATGGTAAGCATCTCAACTCTCTAATTAAATTTATGTATGTGTTTTGTTAATTTTGAAATTATTTAATATTATTTATTGTTATTATTAGTATATGACCACAGAAATTGTAATAAATTGTATTATTTTGATCTTTTTATAATCAATTTTACTTTGTTATTATCAATTATTACATCTATTACCGGGAAATTAGGCTTATTCCAATGTACACTGTCTAGAACCATGCAAAATCTAGGTGCATAACAAGCAACTTGTTCTTCCAAATGATAGCAACAGTCGATATATTGCATTGCAGAGATGCCTTGATATTTACACATGACAATGACATGTGAGCACGAAATCTTATAAACCTGCCATTTTTTACAACTACAAGTGCTCTGCTTCAAATTTACCTCATAACGATGATTACCCCTATATGCAGAGTTAGGGTTTATTGATGTTCTGACTTCAAATAGACCATCTTCATGACTAAACACAGTAACTGAATGCTTTGGTGCCTTTTTTTTCCCATTTATTGAATTTATTCTTTGCAAAGGCCGTAATGAGTTCACCGGCAGTAACCTTTGCGCATGCCTTAGTATACCGATTGGCAAAGTAGGCTACACAATGGTAGAATGTAAGTTCAACTAACGCAATTATGGACATATTTCTAGCACTCTTTAGAATTCCGTTGAAGCTTTCAGACAAGTTTGTGGTCATTGCCCCATAACGATGTCCACCCTTGTGTGCTAACTTCCACTTTTCCACCGGTATTTCCATTAAATACTTCTCACCATCTGCACTTAATTGAGTAATTCTATCCCTAGTTATTTGATACTTTCGTAACTAATTCTCCATGCTTGCCCATATTACCATAGCATTTAAGTTTTTATTCCCAATTTGTTGATTGAAATTGATAGCCACATGGCGAAGGCAAAAACGATGATACCAATATGTCGATTGACATATAGTCTGTATCGCTGCCATTATACCAGGGTGACGATTAGATATGATACATAACCCTTCCCGATTAGTGACATTAATCTGAATACAACGCAAAAACCAATACCAGCTATCATCAGTTTCCTTCTCCACAGTGGCAAAGGCAAGTGGAAAAAGTCTGTTGTCACCATCCCACGTTGATGCAATCAATAATGTACCTTTGTACTTACCATATAGGAAAGTTCCATCTATATTAATCATTGGCCTACAATGTTGAAAACCTTCAATTGATGGACCAAAAGCCCAGAACACTCTCTCGAATATCGCACAGCCTGGCATAGTAGCAAATATTGTTCTCCAAACAACCCCGCTGCCCGGGTTTGAATCAGTCAAAGCTTTCAACCATTTTGGCAATAATTGGTAAGATTTGTCCCAATCACCAAACGCTTTACCAATTGCTTTTTCTTTTACCTCCCACACCTTAAAATAAGAAGGTTGGTATTGGTACTTATTGTAAAGAGTCTGTTGAAGTGAAAAAATCTTTATGGTTGGATCATTTTTGACAACATCCCTCAACTCTTTCTCAATAACATGGGTGTCTAATTGCTCATGATCTTGTGTGAACATGGACTCGATACATGTGTGTGAACCATTGTATTTCCTAACCTCAAATAACCCATGTGTAGCCCGGAAGCATGCTCGAAGACGCCAAGAATGATGTTTGCACCTTACAAACCAACATGCTGGATCTAACGCTCTTACACAAAATGTTTGGTTCCTTTTGATGTGATAGTGTTTAATAGCCGCTTGTAGTTCATCCTTATCGACAAAAGCAAGCCCACATAAAACTCTTGGGTAGGGTCCTAAATACTCTAAGTGGGCTTTTTGAATGGTGGGGTTGGATCAATCATATTATCTCACGTGTTCTATGAAAAGCTTAATTATGAAGGTTGATGGAATGTCATTGCTGGACTGCTTTCATGATTAGGTTCATTGAGAGGCTCCTGTTCATCTCCAACATCATCAAGGACCTCATCGTCATCAAGTTGGTCATTACTATCCATGGCCCACATCCTTTCTGATAATGTATGGACCGCATTTTCAGTAGTAGTAGCTATGCGGTATATCATTGGGATCATTAGTAGCTCTCTGAGAGTGGCAGTTTGGTCATACTAAGTTTCAAACTCAAAACAAGTAGTCTCTTGTGTGACATGCTCAGTTGGATTATCATAGTCAGCATCACTGGTGTTCATTGGCCAATAAGAAACATGTTGGTCTTCAATTGCAACATGGGTATATGGAGCATGATGGTCAACACCACTAATGTTGATTGGGGAATGAGTCGCATCTTTAGAATAATGACCAGTATGAGTGGCATATGGATCATGGAAGTGCCCGCCATGTGAATAACTAAATGATGCATTCGGTCCTTTGTTGACATATCGAATGGAAGAAACATTTCGGTGGCTTCTTATGGGCTCTACACCCACGTATAACTCTGCACCCACAAATCCATATTGGCGGTCTAACATATCGAATATTGAATTGACACCATTATCATCTTCTACCAAAACTTGCTGGTAAGTTACAGGATGTGGATGACATTGAAAAGGAACTCTATACCAAATAGTTAGTTTTGAATCTTTTTTGTTTATATGAAGCGTGGATGCTACTCCATCACAGAGATCTTCAAATGTAACACCCCGGCTTAATGGATCATAGAAGGAGGTGGCCCTTCGTAATAAACCCCATTTTCGCCATGTTTAATTATTCCGCCAGAATGGATGAGAAAAATGAACAACTTTTCTGCCATCTACACTAAAACATTATAATCGTATTAATATATTAACACTAAACAATCATTACAATGCAATACAAGAAGGTAATCCACTAAAAATGTTCAATGTTTAAATAGTTAGAGCTAAGAGAATTCTATTAAAGATGATTGGTTCACTGATAATTTATTACTGTCCATCATAGTAGTTAAAATTATTTTTTGTTTCCCTTTTCTTAAGTAACTAGGCAAAACATTATGTTGGAGCATTTTAATATTAAATAATTAAAATGAATAAATGTTACAACATAAATGTAAAGATGTGGAAGTGAATATAGAAGATGAGGAGTTAGTGAAAATGTTTAATCCCACATTGAAAAGAAGAGAGACTATTTTATTCTTTTTAATTGTGGTGATTAATGGGCTAACACGAATTGTCTTAGATATTGGACTAGATACGTGCGCAAGGGGGAGGTGAAGGGTGGAGGTAGTTAATTATTTTATGTAACTCTTCATTTTGCTTCTTCTAAAACAAGACAGATTATATAATATTCTCATGCATCCATACAATAATTATCAAACAAATATCTAATATCGTACAATTTTCTTTATTATTATTATACCTAAAACTTAGATATTAGGGTTTATGAGCATGTACTAACCTTTTTTTTTTTTGGTTTTCTTATAGCATACGTGTATATTATAGGCTAACAAACTAAGTATTTCTTTAAGGAAATATATGTCAATTTTGAAAAATATTTTTGCTATATGAAATTTTAGGCAAGAATTCATGGACAAATAATTCAAAACATATCATACAAATCAGTTCATGTTGCAAAACACATAATACAAAAACAAGATTTGCATGAACAAATAATTTAACAAAAACAAGATTTTCATGCTTAGCTATGCCCCTAAAACATATCAACATGAATATTATAAAAAGAAAAGTAACTACTTAAGAGATGTAACTCACCTTGTAAGAGATAAAGAACAAATAGATATTTGCAAGTGTTGTTACTTATAGTTGTTTGTAGAATGTATGGCACACATGAATTGAAAATGGTTGGTAGAATTATAAGGGAAATAAGAGTGGAGAAGAATGTTGATGGAATTTCTTTAAGGAAATATATGTCAATTTTGAAATATATTTTTGCTATATGAAATTTTAGGCAAGAATTCATGGACAAATAATTTAAAACATATCATATAAATCAGTTCATGTTGTAAAACACATAATACAAAAACAAGATTTTCATGCTTAGCTATGCCCTTAAAACATATCAACATGAATATTATAAAAAGAAAAGTAACTACTTAAGAGATATAACGCACCTTGTCAGAGATAAAGAACGGATAGATATTTGCAAGTGTTGTTACTTATAGTTGTTTGTAGAATCTATGGCATGCATGAATTGAAAATGATTGGTAGAATTATGAGGGGAATAAGAGTGGAGAAGAATGTTGATGGAATTTATAGGGGAAAAAGAGTAGAAAATAAGAATCATGGAAATTTTAATAACATTAGTGCTGTTTAAATAGGATACAAGTTTCATATCAGTTAAATTCTTAGATTTTAAACTGTATAATTAGATACGCAATTGACCAAATATAACACAACACAGATGAGACACTTTAATACAAATAAATTACTTAACTATAAACATATATTCACTGCAAAGAATCTCTGCAAAAATCTCAAATTTTTTTTTTGGTTTACAGTGTGCACATCAATCATTTTTTTTTTCCGTATTGTTAGAATCTATGTACCTTTTTTTGTTTCGTTTTTTTTTTTTTTACAATGTGCACATCAATCATTTTTTTCTTCTGTATTGTAAGAATCTATGTACTTTTTTTTTTTTTTTTTGTTTACAGCGTGCACATAAGAATCTATGTACTTTTTCTACTTTGTTTTGTTTATAGCGTGCACATCAATCATTTTTTTTCTTCCGTATTGTAAGAATCTATGTACTTTCATTGTTTACAGTGTGCACATCTATCATTTTTTTCTTCCGTATTGTAAGAATCTATATACTTTCTTTATTTTTTATTTTTTTTATTTACAGTGAGCACATCAATCATTTTTTTCTTTCCTATTGTAAGAATCTATATACTTTCTTTGTTTTTTTGTTTACAGCGTCCACATCAATCATTTTTTTTCTTCTGTAAGAATCTATGTATATATATATATATATATTTTTTGTTCACAGCATGCACATTATTAATTTTTTTTCTTCCATTTCGTATTATAAGAATCTATGTACTTTTTTTAGAATAAGAATCAATGTACTCATTGTACTTGAATCTATCATTATTTGTTTCATAGGGTACTTTTACAATACGAAATGAAATAACATGTCATACACACAAACCAAATTGCTTCGGTCAAAAAAATATTGAAGAATAACAATATGCATACTTTTTTTTAAAATTTTTTATTTAGACAACTCTCTCTCTTTCCTCTATTTTGGTAATGCCATTGCCATAAACCAATTGCGACAATTTTTTTTTCTCGTATTTCAGTAATGCCATTGCCACAAATCAATTGCCACCTTTTTTTTTTTTTTCCCCTTCTATTTCGGCAATGCTATTGCCACAAACCAATTGCAACAATTTTCTTTTCCTCCTATTTCGGCAATGCCATTGCCACAAATCAATTGCCACTTTTTTTTTCCCCTTCCATTTCAGCAATGCCATTGCCATAAACCAATTGCAACAAATTTTTTTCCCCTCCTATTTCGGCAAAGCCATTGCCACAAATTCATTCTCACAAGCTTTTTTTCCCTCTATTTCGGCAATATCATTACCACAAACCAATTGCAACAATTTTTTTCCCCTCTATTTTGGCAATGCCATTGCCACTTTTTTTTCTTTTTTTTTTTTAAGAAATGATATGTGCACATCATTTTTACAATATTTTTACAACAAATCCTAAATGGCAGGTTGTTACTAGTTGTTATTATTTGAATTAAAAAAGTAATCTCAGTGTTAAATTCAAATTTGAACTAATAATAATCACCTGTGATTTGTTATGAAAATATTGTAAAAATGTTGTAAAAATATTGTGGACATAACATTTTTTTTTTATTCCTCCCCAGATTTCGGCAACCATTTTTTTTCCTCCCATTTTCGGCAACTTGGTCGCCACAATTCATATTTTCTCTCTCCTCAATTCCCTACAATTTTGGCAACTTGGTTGCCACAATTGGTAATCATTCGGGCACTCCCACTAGGGCACTTCACGGGCAGAGGTTGGGCAGTGGAATGAATTTCGGTAATATTATTACCAAAATTCATTTTTTTTCCTCCCTCCCAATCACATCACTCAACTTTCTTCTCTCTCATACTATTTCTTATAATTTGGGCAACGGTGTTGCCAAAATTCAGTCTCTCTCCTCATATTGCTAAATAACTTTGAACAGTGCCTATAACAACAATAAACTCCGTTTTTTGCAATATTTAGCCAAAAGACTCCGTATTATTAGTATTATTGATTAGATATTATTCTTTATTTATTATATGCTAGTAGCAAGTGGAAATATATAGGTCATATTCAGCCAAAAAAACAAAAAGTAGATATGTCATAGGGCGGGTTTTTCAATTCTTTTCTTTTTTTTTGGGAGGGGGGGGGGGGGGGGGGGGGATACATAGCAATATGATTTTTTAAAAAAAATTAAAGTAGTTAGGTCCTAGCTTTAAATTTTAATCATGAAGAGATGCATTGGGGGTGGGGAGGTACTTACAAATTACGACTTACGAGTAGAGAGAGAGAGAGAGAGAGTTATGCTTGAAATCTTGAAGGTTATTCATTTATTATTTTTATTTTTGATGTATGTTTACTGTTCTTTAACTAGGGCAGGAAGGTTCCAATAAAAAATTTTTAAAAATAAATAAATAAAGGATGCAGTATGCAGATTCAGGAAGGGAATAAATAAAAAGGTAAGAAAGCAAAAAGGAAATTTTCGAATATGCATCTCTCATTAGCCCAAGTAGGGATGACAATTTTTCCCTGCTCCGATTAACCCACCCCTCCCTACTTCGCCCCACATGGATTTTCCCCGCCCCGCAAAGATGGTGGGGCGAGGATAGGGTAAGCTTTTAGCCCCGTACCATGGGACGGGGCGGGGATGGGTTTAGACTTTTTAGACGCACCCCGCCCCACCCCTTCCCGTCCCCACTCCCTCTCGCATTGTTAAGGGTTATAATTATAAATTTTTCATACCCTAAAACCCTACTATTTAAACAAACATATTAATATTAGCTTATTTTATTTTACCCAATGTGGTTCTCTGCCTTTATTTTGTTATGTGTTATACTATGAGATTTTTATTATTATTATTAATGATTGTCTTGTTAAACACTTGGATATATTATTCAATTTTTTTCTAAAAATTGATTTGATTTGATGGGATAAATTTAGTTGTAATTTCAAGTATATTTTTATTAATGAAGTAAGTTTCATTAAAAAAATTATACTAGTTGTAGGGAAAATTAACAAAAAATAGAATTTTACGGAGTGGGGTGGGGCTTCGCGGGCCCTAAAAGGTGGAGATGGGGCAAGAAAATTTTCTCCATCATGCGAGGTGGAGTGGGGATAGGGTAAGACAAAATCTTGCGAGGTAGGGGCAAAGACCCCATCCTTCGAACCCGCCCCACCTCATTACCATCCCTACAATTCGCAACTGGTTTTAGATGTTTGACTAAAATACAAAACCCACCCCCTATGTTTCACCATAATTCATTTCAATACTCTAATTTTGCTTTTGTTCAATTTAGTTCTCTAAGTTTTAAAAGTATTCAATTAAGACCTTAGTTAGTATTCCATTAAACTATCTGTTAACTCTCATTAAAATTGCATTTTTTTTTGGTCTTTCACAATATTTAATTAATAACATTATTATTTTATTATTTCTTTTGAAAAAGAAGATAGAATTTTATATATAAAAGTAAGAAAAGACTGAACAAAGAGGCCTAAACCCAACAACTACAAATTGATAGGTGATACCACAAGGTCACACTATGAAATCTCAATCCATTCCCCTAGTGCCAATAAGAGTTTGGAGCTATTATTAGAAGATACTAGTCAATAATCCAAGAACTTGAAAGTGATCTTGTTTGAAAATTGAATTGTAAAGAAATATACTTTTGAATTAGTGAATGTAATTTCTACAATGATAGAGACTGAATAGGCCTACATCCTTGTTATTTCGTTTAACTTGCTAATAACTACCTAAACAATTTGAGTTTTAGTCAGTCAGTGCTTTAATTTTCTACATTGAGGTGATTGTTGAAGAACACCGATTCAAGCACATTCATATTTTGATTAGACCTTTATTTTTTTTTTGCAATAGATGTTGAAACATTAATTCTATGAAGTAAAGATAGTTGCATACTAGAGAACGAATATGCGTGAAAGACTTAAAAGGAAAACGCAAGACTAGACTTAGCATTTGACGCATGAATTTTATGTTAGGACCCTATTTCCACATTAACATGATATGGATTGATTGGAGCTATATCATTTGCATTGCCTTGCTAAAAGCAACCAATGCATTATTGAAGGTATCTACTAAAATATCTAAATTTCCACATTCACATGAACTGGTGTACTTTTTAAAACTTTGATGGAGACATGCCGTTTAGCGTACTCAAATTGCATTTTCAAGTCTCAAGTAATAATTCATGAACAAGGATGATTGAATCTCAACAAAAATGTTTTAGAATTAGAAAACCCCTCTAAAAAGTTTGTTTCATGCCATTGATTTCAGTGTTAAAATTGAACTAACCCAATCTAGCAAGTGTATCAATAAATAAATAAATTTTAACTTGTAACTTCAAGTGAGATTAAAATGTGGGTAGAGGTATAGGTGTAAGCAATTTTTTTTTTTTAAGGAAATATTGGTAGTTGTGTTTGTGAACAGTTAAAAGTCTTAAGTTTAAAAATTTTAGATAAGTTAAAACTTAAGACTTTCAAAGTTATTGTAGAAACGGTGACCGAAGGTCACTTTTCAACACATTTTCTTAGCGAATGCGTCTCACGAAGAACAAGCCAATAACGATTTAATTTCAAAAAATTTAATTTCAAGAATATTGATCTCGCGATATAGGAAATATATTTCCAAGCCAAAGTCTTGTGTGAATCGTTAGACTTCCATTTTTACGCCCCTCCATTGACACATGATTGGAATCTATATTTCAGGTAACTCATTGGGACATATTCAAATGAAAATAAGTCTCTTGATTTCCTTCGAAAGAATACAAGATTTGTGTTCAAATTCAAGCTCTGAATTCTTAATTTAGAAAATATTCAGGCCGCGTCTAAAAATTCCTTACCGTTCAAAAGTTATTGTCGAAATGGTGAAAGAAGGTCACATTTCAACACATATTCTAAGCGATTATGGCTCGTGAATAAATTGCCACCAATGTATTTTTTACCCAAAATTTGATTTCAAGATTATTGATCTCGCGATATAGGTAAAATATTTCCAAACCAAATTTGTGAGCGAATCGTTAAACTTCCATTTTTACGCCCCTACATCGACAGATAATTGGAATCCGTATTTCAGATAACTTAATGGGACTGATTCAAATGACAATTACTCTCTTGATTTCCATAAAAAAAAAAAAAAAAAATACAAGATTTGTGTTCAAATTCAGGCTCCGAATTTGTACTTTCGAAAACATTCAGGTCACGTCTAAAAATTCCTTACCATTCAAAAACTATTGTCGAAATGGTGAAAGGTCACATTTCAACACATTTTCTAAGAAATTACGGCTCGTGAATAACTAGCCGATATCATTTTTTTTTTTACCCAAAATTTGATTTCAAGATTATTGATCTCGCGATATGGGAAAAATATTTGTATACCAAATTCGTATGCAAAACGTTGAAATTCCATTTTTACACTCCTCCATTGGCACATAATTGGAATCCGTATTTCGGGTAACTCGGTGGGACTGATTCAAATGACATTAACTCTCTTGCTTAGCATTGAAAAAAAACAAAATTTGTTTTCAAATTCAAGTTCTGAATCTGTGCTTTCGAAAACATTCCTGCCGCATCTAAAAATTTCTTACCGTTCAAAAGTTATTGTCGAAACAGTGAAAGAAGGTCACATTTCAACACAATTTCTAAGCGAATACGGCTCGTGAATAAATTGCCAGTAATGTATTTTTTACCCAAGATTTGATTTCAAGATTATTGATCTTGCTATATAGGAAAATTATTTCGCCAAATTCGTGAGCTAATCGTTGAACTTCCATTTTTACGCCCTTCTATCGGCACATAATTGGAATACGAATTTTAGGTAACTCAGTGGGACTGATTCAAATGGAAATAACTCTCTTGATTTCCACCGAAAAAAACAAGATTTGCGTTCAAATTTAAGCTCCGAATTTGTACTTTCGAAAACATTTAGGCCGTGTCGAAAAATTCCTTACAGTTCAAAAGTTAATGTCGAAATGGTGAAAGAAGGTCACATTTCTACACATCTTATAAGCGATTACGGCTCTTGAATAAATTGCCACTAACGTATTTTTTACCCAAAATTTGATTTCAAGATTATTGATCTTGCGATATAAGAAAAATATTTCCCAGCCAAATTCGTGAGCAAATCGTTAAACTTCCATTTTTACTCCCCTTAATCGGTAGATAATTGGAATCCGTATTTCGGGTAACTCAGTGGGACTGATTCAAATGACAATTACTCTTTTGATTTCCACCAAAAAAAAAAAAACAAGATTTTTGTTCAAATTCAAGCTCCGAATTTGTATTTTTGAAAACATTCAGGCTGCGTCTAAGAATTCCTTACCATTCAAAAGTTATTGTCGAAATGGTGAAAGAAGGTCACATTTCAACACATCTTCTAAGAGATTACGGCTCGTGAATAAATTGCCCCTAACTTATTTTTTACCCAAAATTTGATTTCAAGATTATTGATCTTGTGATATAGGAAAAATATTTTCAAGCCAAATTCGTGAGTGAATCGTTAAACTTCCATTTTTACACCCCTCCATCGGTAGATAATTGGAATCCATATTTCGGATAACTCGGTGGGACTGATTCAAATGACAATGACTCTCTTGATTTCCAACAAAAAAAAAAACAAAAAACAAAAAACAAGATTTGTGTTCAAATTCAAGCTTTGAATTTGTACTTTCGAAAACATTAAGGCCACGTCTAAAAATTCCTTACCATTCAAATGTTATTGTCGGAATGGAGAAAGAAGGTCACATTTCTACACATCTTTTAAGCGATTACGGCTCTTGAATAAATTTCCAATAATGTATTGTTTACACAAAATTTGATTTCAACATTATTGATCTCACGATAATGCAAAAATATTTCCAAGCCAAATTCGTGAGTGAATCGTTCAACTTCCATTTTTACGCCCCTCCATCGGCAGATAATTGGAATTCGTATTTCGGATAACTCGGTGGGACTAATTCAAATGGTAATTACTCTCTTGATTTCCATCGAAAAAATAAAAGATTTTGTTCAAATTCAGGCTCCGAATTTGTAATTTCGAAAACATTCAGGCCGCGTCTAAAAATTCCTTACCATTCAAAAGCTATTGTCGAAATGGTGAAAGAAGGTCACATTTCAACACATTTTCTAAGCAATTACGGCTCGAGAATAACTAGCCAATAACGTTTTTTTTACCCAAAAATTTGATTTCAAGATTATTGATCTCGCGATGTAGGAAAAATATTTCCAAGCCAAATTCGTTTGCAAATCGTTAAACTTCCATTTTTACGCCCCTCCATCGGCACATAATTGGAATCCGTATTTTGGATAACTCGGTGGGACTTATTCAAAAGACATTAACTCTCTTGCTTACCATTGAAAAAATACAAAATTTGTGTTCAAATTCAAGCTCCGAATCTGTACTTTCAAAAACATTCTACCGCATCTAAAAATTCCTTACCGTTCAAAAGTTATTGTCAAAACAGTGAAAGAAGGTCACATTTCAACACATTTTCTAAGCGAATACGGCTCGTGAATAAATTGCCACTAACGTATTTTTTACCCAAGATTTGATTTCAAGATTATTGATCTCGCTGTATAGGAAAATTATTTCCAAGCCAAATTCATGAGCGAATCGTTAAACTACCATTTTCACGACCCTCCATTGGCACATAATTGGAATCTGTATTTCGGGTAACTTAGTGGGACTTATTAAAATGACAATAACTCTCTTGATTGCCATCGAAAAAAATACACAATTTGTGTTCAAATTTAAGCTCTGAATCTTTACTTTCGAAAACATTCAGGCCACATCTAAAAATTCCATACCGTTCAGAAGTTATTGTCGAAAAAGAGAAGGAAGGTCACATTTCAACACATTTTCTCAGCGAATACGGCTCGTGAATAAATTGCCACAAACGTATTTTTTACCCAAGATTTGATTTCAAGATTATTGATCTCATAATATAGGAAAATTATTTCCAAGCCAAATTCATGAGCAAATCATTAAACTTCCATTCTTAAGCCCCTCCATCGGCACATAATTGGTATCCGTATTTCGGATAACTCAGTGAGACTGATTCAAATGACAATAACACTCTTCATTTCCATCGAAAAAATACAAAATTTGTGTTCAAATTCAAGCTCTGAAAATTGCCAATGATGTAAGATTTATCAATTGCATAGGAATGTCTCCTGTGAGCTTGTTTGAGGAGAGATCTAACCATTCAAGATTAGTTAAATTTCCAAATGATATAGGCATATGACCCATAAGATTATTGTGTGGAGAATTTAGCCCTTTAAGTGATCCAAGCTTTCCAATTACCTCTGAAATTTCTCCTTTGAAACTATTGTTGGAAAAATCAATGGTTGTCAATAGAGTTAGTATTTTCACCACATCAATATAATTCCCTTTAATATCAATCATAATGGAATCTTGATAATAATCATCACCCATATGTTGCAATTTACCTTTCTCCATGTTCCCATTCATCATGGTTGTTAAATGCGTGAAAAAGTTTGATGGCAAATGACCATGGAATGCATTGTGAGAGAGGTCTATGATTCTCAAATTAGGGAATGAGAATTTAGTCTTGTGATTGTCTATGGCACCATGAAAGCCGTTTGATCGCAATAAGAGAACCTACAACTCCGAGATATTTTTCAACCAATAAGGGAATGTGTTGTTAACCTTGTTAGTGGCAACGTCTAGAATTTCCAATTTTTTGCAATTGACTAATGAATGTGGTAATGGCCCTTCAAATTGATTGTCAATGATTTTAAGACTTCTAAAGTTATTGCACTTTTCAAATTTTGGGATGGTGCCATGAAAATTGTTATTTCGTAGATCCAAATTTTTGAGATCATTCATGTTTCCCAAACATGGAGGAATCATACTAAAATGATTATGAGCGACGTCAAGGTAGTTGATGAAATTGAGATGGCAAAGATAGGAAGGGATTTCTCCACTTAAATTGTTCCTTGAGATTGAAAAGAAAACAATGTGCAGTGGAAGTACCTGAAGTGGCCAAGTACTTTCGATCAAATTATCCGAAAAATTGAGAAATCTTAAGTTCTTGCAATTCCCAAGCTCTGATGGAAAGTACCCACCAAATTGTTCTGCCAGAGCAAAATAATTCGAAGATTTTTAAGGTTTCCAAGACCTTTTTGTATTGAACCAGTGAACAAGTTTTGCGAGAGGGAGATATTTTGGAGGGCGATACAGTTGCCTATTTCAGGTGGGATTTGGTCGGAGAGGAGAGTTTTCCAGATTTTTATGGTTTCAAGCTTCTTGAGGAGACCAAGACTCGGAGGAAGGGAACCCAAGAAACTTGTTTTGGCTAGGCCTAACATGGTCAACTCAGTACAATTCCAGATTTCTCGGATATAATGCCTCCAAGGTCTTGTTCTTACCGGCTCTTATCACTTGGAGGTTCTTCAAGTTGCCTATTGTATTGGGTATTTCTCCATTGAGTTGGTTCTCATAAAGAGTCAGCCATTTCAAGCTTGTGAGGTTGCCGATTTGAACCAAAATCGAGCCCTCTAGCTGGTTGGAGTTGAGGAGGATTTCTTGGAGCTTAAGCAAGTTGCAAATCTCAGATGGGATTTCACCGGTTAACGCATTGCCACTCAAGTCCAATTAATTCAGTTCATGTAGTAAGCAATCTCTCTTGGGACTGAACCCGTGAGGTTTGTTCTAGAAAGTACAACCTTGGTTAATGAAACCAATGAAGAGAGATTAGTTGGAACTATACCATATAAACTCATTGACTTAAGTACCTTAATTCCAATTCCGCGAACTCCTTGTTGATGTTGCAAGTGATTCCAAGTAGGACTGATATTGGTTCAGGTTGGGTAGGGTTTACTGTGACCCGAAACCCGACCCGATAGAAATTGGGTTTAGCTGCCTGAAAACCGACCCGACCCGAAAAATCAGGTCTGTGATCCAGTCAGTTTTCTTAGTCTCAGGTCGAGTCTCGGGTTGATTTTTTTATTTTTTATTGTTGCTTGTTAAATGGGAAGTTAAGGTAAGGGTTGCTATTGGGTCATCTCTATTTCAACTTTAGATTTTCCTATCCTTTTTTTTTTTTTGGTAAACTAGACTTTCCTATCCTTGGCTAAAGCAGGTCGTTTCTTTTGAATGAATTTGCTTATTCATAAAAAAATAAAATAAAATAAAAAATCATTCCTAGGTTTTAAGATTAGTATTGTCCTAAGCAAATTGGCAACAGCCAAAAACGAAATTTACATATCAATAAAATTGCATGGTCCTTCTCCAATTACCCATCAAGGAAATTGCAGTGTGACTTAACACATAACACTTCATTCAGTGTTCTTGCAAAATGTATCCTCTGTATCAACTACTATGAATGCAAAACCTTGAAGTTCACCAAAATTGATGAAAACAAAGACCAAGTCTTACATTAACAATTATACACACACACACACCTAAAATAAACAATGTCTACTACAATGCCCTACTTATTTTTATCAAAGTTCCAACTTTTGACATAAACTCCAAACTATCCAAATTTGTAAATATGGGTAATTGATTTTTCAAGCAAACTATCTATTGGTAAAAAGTCGGTGCACATCAAGAATGTGATTGTGACCGAACAAAATCTTCTAGATTTTCCCACACATCCAACACTGCAGTTTTATCTTGGTGTTGCTTATTCTTGCTAATCTACACATTTGCAATATACATTCACATCAAATCTTAATAATAAATGGTCACAGACATTGATATACTCATATCCCATTCAACATAACTAAGATCAAAACAACCAACCAGATCAAGAAAAACAGTCCTCACTGAGATAATCTTTACATTCCACTGCTTCACAGTCTTTGCAAACTCCAAATTGTCATCTTCAAACTGCATAAAAAATCCTAAAACTGCAAACACTAATCCAACATATAACTCAATGTCAATTCCACAAAGAATACACGATTTCATTTGTTTATAGTTCTATTAGAGCAGTAGCAACTATTACAACCAAGGAAAAAAAACCCAAAAAAAAAAAAAAAAAAAAAAACGGATCCAAGAAAATCACATTTGCAATCCACACATTCATACTTTAATTCAATGAATCCAAGGAATTGCTTATGTGTTTCCTTATGTTTTTGTTTTTGACTTGCTCTCACCTTGTTCTGATTTCTTAGCTTAATATAAATCCGTATTTACCAAAAAAAAAAAAAATAGTTGAAAGTTCAAAAACGTGTACAAAAACACTTTTGAACGTTTAGACCCCCAAAAACCAACTTAACCAACACAAGCAATATGTCAAACAACTAGTGTGCGGAAACTTAACATATGCTATAATATGAAATTGGTTAAACAACTATCTAAGCCATAACAAAATAAAACCACAGCAGATAATGTAAAGGCAGAGATAGAGAGGAAGGAAGATGCAAACACAAAGATAACACCCGATGTGTTATCGAAGAGGAAACCGAAGACCTCGGCGAAAAACCTCTCCGCCGCCCTCTAAGCGGTAATCAATCCACTAGAAAATACAGTTGGGATACAAGGACAGCAATAGACCCTCCAAGCCTAATCTACCCAGTGCACCTAAGCCCTCCAAGCTTCTTGCTCCAACGAGGTTGCGCCGAACCTTTTTCTTTTCTAGCTTCCCGGATTCCGCTACTAGACCATAGCATCAACCAATGAAGATTGGCTTCTTCCTAACTGCTTCCCAGAACTCCAAACGACTGTCTCACAGAGATGATAATGGTGAGAACCAGGTTTGGTATAATGCCTCTCAAGGTTTTGACAATGGAGAGGAAGAGAGTGAGGGAATTTGATGAGACTCTAAGGTATAGATTGTGGGTGAAACAATCTGGTTTTTCTTTAGGGTTTCTCTCTCAAAATTCTCTCTGGAAGCCCTCTTTCAATTGTGGGTTAAAGGGGTATTTATACTGGAGTGGAGAGGAATGTGAAACGTCAGGTTTTGGCAAAACAGGGGTGGCTCGCGGCTTGACCTCGCGGCTTGACCAAGTCGCGAGATCCAGTCGCGAGTTAACCGTATGGCCAGTTGTCCTGTTTTGTCCTGTAGTGCTCTAGCTAGCATGACTGTTCATCTTCCAGCATGCTTGGCACGTGTGCAGCTTCAGGCGGCTTGCAGCCGCGAGTCCACCCGCGAGTCCCAGCCGCGACACTCTGTTTTCTTGCACACTCTTGAGCAAACTTCACTCTATCTCACTCACTACCCTTACAACAAATCCACCTAAATACAGGGTTACTAAATGCTGAATTACAAGCAAATTTGGCACGGAATAAAGCCAATTAGATGGTTGAATAAATTCAACCTTACAATAGTTCAAGCATTTTATCATGCAACATCCATTAGAAATGAAATAAATCAATAAAATGGAGCTCCAAACAGAGAATTAAGTCAAATAGATATACAATGGCAAGTTAGCAATACTATTAGTTATTGTTAGCTCCTAACCTCAAGAACAAACTATGAACCTCAACAATGCGATAACAAACCAATACAGAATAGAGATAAGAAACAGTTCATTCATTCCCTTAAACAACTAGCACGCATGAAAAATAAAGGACCTTGTACAAAACCACAAATGCCCATGTTAAATAACAAAAACGCCCATTATAGAAACTCAAACACCCAAATAGTCAGATTAGACAAAATGTTGAAAACTGGAAAAACAAAATCTAAACAGATGGTAAAAAGTAAGTTCACACACACCAAAATAGAATGCAAAACGCAGCCTAAATCAGAATCTCTAAATTGTAAACTACACAATGCAATCCCATTTTGCTAAATCTTTAATCCAAACCAAACAAACATTTAAAGAAAAAAAATTACCTTTCACTACTTATACACTGACACCCTCAACGCAGGAGTAGGACTCTTGATCGGCTCCAACAGATCTACAACACGATTAGATTCACGCCTCACAGTCACATCACTCAATTTGTAAGGCTCCGATACCCTTCCGTTTGAGTTCTCCGGCTGAGATAACCTCTCCTGCAATTTTTTTTTAGACAAACAAAAACATAAGGAAAAACATAATCAAAAACCCCAAGCAAAATAGATAAAAATGTTACCAAAACAAAGCACAGCAAAGATTAACCCACTAGTCTAGCAAAAAAGCTTAGTGGAACACAAAACAAAGATAAATTAACACATTCCCAAAAATTGCAAGTTTTCTTTTTTTATTAACAAAAAAGAGAAAAAGGAAACAACCCAACAAGAAAAGCAAAAAACAAATGAAGTTTGCAGCCATTGGGATTGTAAAGGACAAACATTGAGCTACACAATTCCAGAGATATAAATTGTAAACCCCCCAAAAAAGGCCAAAACAAGAATGAAGAAAAGAGACATAAAATCACCAACACAAAATAAATGAATTAACCAAAACATTTGAAGCTACACAAGAACATGAGAACAAACATGAATCATACATATTCCAAAGTTACACCAGCTAAAAGTGTTTTCAGAAGCACCCAGAACCAAATGTGAAGCACTTAACAGAGAAAATTCATAATTCCTAGTTTAAAAACCCAACTAGAAAAGCCCAAATAAAAACTGATAAAAAAATCTTATCTTTAGCAAAACCCAGAACACCCATTGGAGTGAAGCATAGAGAAAACAAGAACTACACATACCTAGTAGCACTGTAGAACAGATCTGGCGGTTTGAAACTACAAAACTCCAACTGGGTTTTTGTTCTTGTTCAAAGAGAGAACAAAAAACTGCGGGAAAATCCAATAATGTGTATAATGAGTGAAGAAAGAGTAAACCCAAAAAGCAAATAAATAAAAAATTGAAACTTGAAGGCTTTAGCCGCAAACCCAGATAGAATATATGAAAAAAATTGAAACTTGAAGGCACTCAGATTCAAGTCATCCATAAGTACATAAACCCATTATTGAATCAGGTTTAGACTATCACACACACAAACACAACAACACTATCCAAAATCTAAAACCAAACACAAAATGAGAATGATGACTTACACAGAGATAATTGAGGCCCTGAGGGAGGCAGAGAGCTGAGGGAGGCGGAGAGAACAAACAACAGAGTAGGGTTTTTTTCAAAAGAAAAAATCGAGTTCAGACTAGTGTACTTATATGACCCGATGACTGACTTGATACCAACCCAAACCCGAAAATAATCTGAAATTAAGACCCAAAACTCGACCTGAATATTCTCAGGCCCGCCCAAAACCTATCGGTTAGGGTCAGGTCGGGTCGGGTTTTTGGGTGGGCCGGGTCCTTGCTCAGTCCTAATTCCAAGCCACCCACATGGAGTTTCATCTGTTGGGTTCCAATTAGACAAGGCCTTAGTGGGTCCATTCAGGCTTTGCTTCCATGGAAGAAGGGCTTCACCTTGTGGATTAACTGCAAAAGCTACAAAAGGGTTCAAGAGGGGAAGGATGATTGTTAAGAAGGAGAAGAGGGTGATCCATGGATTTAGTTGAAGTGTAATGAGAGGGAGGAAAGTACACAAAGGAAGAGGGGTTGGTTGTGTTTGAACTAAAAATGTTGGTTCAGTTGAGGCTAGGGAGAGACAATGAGAGGAACCAAATCATATATTGTGGGCTACAAGCTTGTAGTAACAATATTTTAATTTCTCTATTTCGATTTAAATTCTAATCCAAGGATTGGTATGGCGGTTTGGCCCCCCAAAACGAAAAACCCAGACTTTCGCTTTTCACGTAAAAATGTTTTATAATGCATGTAATGATGCACAGAATACAAAAGAAAAAAAAAATCCACTCCATTTGATGGTTAATTGAATTTTATGTCACATTCTCTATAAAATATTCACTGTGAACCTTTTTCGAACAAGTTTAAATAAATCCGTTGGGTTTTCATTTTGATTTAATCATCTAACATTATTTCTCCTTGCTAGATGGATGCTTCACGGTCCCATGGAACAATATTTTCATCATGATGATTACAAATTAGTATTATTTTTGTATAATGTGTAGATTAATAAAATATTGTATGCAAAAAAAAAAAAAAAAAAAAAAAAAAAAAAAAAAAAAACAAACAAACAAACAAACAAAAATATAATTGAAAATGAACGATAAAATACATGGTAAAAATGAAAAATTACTTTATGTTACACAGAGAAATGAAGTTATGTAAGACTGAGATTTATCACAACCTAAAAAGTATAATGGATTATTAAAATAATCTAAATAAATAATAAAATTTTTAATTTTTTTTGCACTTTTGGTAATACTAGTTTGGGTTGCAATGCAAGGTATGTGCTGCACCTTAAGCAAGAAAAATAAGATAATATATTTTTTGGAAGAAGTATGAAATCATGTACTTAAATTTAGTATAGTTATTTACCATATGAATATCTGTTTAATATAATAATTTCTTAGATCCTATTTTACTAAAAGTGATATTTACTCACGAAAAAATTATGCTAAGAATGATAATGAATGTCATCATCTTCCAATAATAAACAATTAAGTTTTGATAAGACATTGCCACAATATTTAAAATTTCATAATGAATGATATATGCTATAATTGAAACTTTTCATCAAATTAAATACCTACAACCATCTACAATGAATATTTTGTTATTCATATTTCCTAATTTATCATCTTATTTTATAAGTGTAATTACGTTTGGTACATAGTAATGATTATTATATAGGAATAGAAATAAGTATTACATAGAATACATTAAGTTGAAATGTAATAAGTATTATTATTCATTAGTTTGGTGACCATTTAGGAATAGAATCCTGAATATGCATCCTCAATTTAGTAGAGAATAAAAGGAAGGTGTAATTAAATCATTTTTAAGTCAAATTTCCTAAAATACACTTATTTTAGGGTGTTCAAAATAGAGTTAATAATTATCAACAGGGAAAATTTCTTTTCTTTTCTTTTAAAAATGTGGCAACTAATGGCTTTTTAGGAAATTTTTTTAAAAAGTTATTACATAAGGTAAAGGAATAGATATTCAGTACTTTTGATAATGAATAGTTATTTCTCATTTTGAAGAATAGCTATTCATAAGGAATAATTATTCATTGTAATAAAAACATAACCAAACAACTGAATAGTTATGTCATAGGAATATCTATTACATTACAGTGTCTATTACAGTCTACCAAACGTGCCCTTATAAATCTAGAAGATTTAAACCTCTAGTAAATTAGTGTTCTCTAGGTAGCAAATAGAGACCATACATCACCATTCTTGCTTTCCAAGTATTACCATCACATAAAACTCAAAATACATGAATAAATTTTTGGGACATTTAAGACATTAATTGCACAACGAAATTTTCTAAGAGTCATAAGTTTTCATTAAAGTTTAACTAAAACAGTAATAGTAGGCATATATGCTCATTTACATAAAATTGTGCTTAGAAAGTGAATTTTGGCTCAACAAATTAAGACATTACCAAAAAAGAAACTTAGGAATACAACAAAATGTTATAATATTTTCATATTACATTTATTTTTAGCTATGGAGGGCCCTGGTATGATATTTTATTATTTTATTTTAAAGCAATGCTATGTTCACAACATTTTAATAACAAATCTTAGGATGCAAATTGTTATTTGTTTTAAGCTGGGCCAACCACTTTAAATCATGCATTAAAAAAATTAAAAAAAAAAAAAAAAAAAAAAAAAAAAAACAAAAACAAAATGCCAACCGAAGAAAGTTGTGCTTTAAATTGTAAATTTTGGCTCACTAAATTTTGACTAAACCAAAAAAAAAGTTTAGGAATACAACAAAATGTCATGACATTTTCACAATACCTTTTATTTCCAACTATGGTAGGTCACAGTTTGATATTTTATTATTTGTATCTATAACATTTTCATAACAAATTTTAAGTGCTAAATTGTTACTGGTTTTAAACTATGATCACCATTTAAAATTGTGCATTTAAAAAAAAAAAAAAAATCCAGCCCAAGAAGACTATGGGTGGAACAATGAATTTTGGCTCACCTAATTTGACTAAACTAAAAAAAAAAAAAGGAATATAACAAAATGATACAACATTTTCACAAGAAGACTAGATTTATTCCCTCATAATAGCTAGACCAGTACCCGTATCCATAGATAAGATTTTTGACTTCCACAAAGATTCCACTTAATTTTGTCTTAGATGCATTCCAAAAAGCAGATTAGAAAGTATGACAATTTAAAATACGAGTCCTTTGTATTGTTTTTGTATGATGAGTTTTTCCTTTTAGAATGAACATTAATTGTTTTGGTTTTCTTTCTCCTTTTCTAAAGAATTAATTGTTTGAACTTTGATATCTCATTAGCATTCTTTAATCATTAAACATTTAAACAATAGAAAGAGATGAGAATTAAGATAGCACAGAAAGATATTTATATGCTGCAAAGTGATTAGAAGTCTTCAACCTACAGATGTTTCTTCAAGTCATTGGCCAAAGCCTTGGAAAATTATAGGCCTTGTGGATCTCTTATTAGCGAGTGTGAATTGTGGAAGACTTGTGAAAATTATGACCTTATGGGTCATTCCACTAACCAAATTAACCAATGTAAACCAGAGGTTGTAAAATTTTAGTAAAACAGCACTATCGGTTCTTAGATGATGTTTAGATTGGGCTGATTTCCAGCGCGTCTGTGTCTGCGATTTTCCCTTCTTCTTTTTTCACATGTTTTTGTGACTTGTGGCTACTGTTCATGCAATTTCAATGAACAGTAGCCACAAAGTTTGACTTTTCTAACTTTTTTCAGCTAATCAGTGCACATCATGTACTGTTCACGAACCCACAAATTTCACTTTTCAACAACTTTTTCATTAAAAATGGGTCCCACGGTACTATTCATACATTTAAAAATTATTTTGCTATAGTGTTTTTCAATTTTCAGTTTCAGTTTCAGTTTTCAGCTGTATCCAAACGAACCCTTAAAGTTTACTTTATAAGTACAATTCGTCTCTCAAGTTTCATCTGAGCACTATTGGTCTCGTAAATTTAAAAAATTAGCATTATTAGTCTTTTTGTTAACTGTTATTATTGTATTGCCTATATGGCTAACGAAAGTAATGGAACAATAATGTGGCATCTTTTTTTTTTTTTTTAATCGATGTAACATTTCTTTTTATTAAAAAGAAGAAAAATAGATTATAGGCCAAAGCCTCAGAAAATTATAGGCCTTGTGGGTCTCTTATTAGTGAGCATGAATTGTGGAAGACTTGTGAAAATTATGACCTTATGGGTCATTCCACTAACCAAATTAACCAATGTAAACCAAAGGCTATAAAATTTTAGCAAATCAGCACTATCAGTTCTTAAAGTTTACTCTATGAGTACAATTCGACCCTCAAGTTTCATGTGAGCACTATTGATCTCGCAAATTTAAAAAATTAGCATTATTAGTCTTTTTGTTAACTGTTGTTATTGTATTGCCTATATGGCTAACGGAAGTTATGGAACAATAATGTGGCATCTTTTTTTTTTTAATCAATGTAACATTTCTTTTTATTAAAAAGAAGAAAAATAGATTATATACCAAAGCCTCGGAAAATTATAGGCCTTGTGGGTCTCTTATTAGTGAGCGTGAATTGTGGAAGACTTGTGAAAATTATGACCTTATGGGTCATTCCACTAACCAAATTAACCAATGTAAACCAGAGGCTGTAAAATTTTAGCAAAACAGCACTATCGGTCCTTAAAGTTTACTCTATGAGTACAATTCGTCCCTCAAGTTTCATGTAAGCACTATTGGGTCTCGCAAATTTTAAAAATTAGCATTATTAATCTTTTTGTTAACTGTTGTTATTGTATTGCCTATATGGCTAACAGAAGTTATGGAACAATAATGTGGCATCTTTTTTTTTAATCGATGTAACATTTCTTTTTATTAAAAAGAAGAAAAATAGATTTACATGTATTATGGAATGTAATTAACTTTAAAATAGATTTACACGTACGCATGTTTTAATTAATTAATTCATCAATCTGTTAAAAACTTAAAAATAAAAACTAGATCAGTCTCCCCTTATCTCTCTTGCAATTCTTCCTCTACCATTTGCTAGCAATACCCAAAATCAAACTTTAATATGGCTGGTTTATCTTCACAACACCAAAGCCCCTTTTGAGTCAATAGTGAATACAATTGTTTCAATTTCAAAATATCTTCTCAAATCTAAATCTAATCTAATTCTCCCTTTTAATTTCACTTTCATTGGAATTATAATTTAAATTTAACCTTAATCTTCTTCTCAAATCCAAATCTATGTGTTCACAAGACATGATGAAGCCATATGGGAAAAAGAATGAGCAAGAGCTCTATATAGGCATATACATGCAAATTCATATCCAATTTGTACTAAAGGAGCACAATTGTTTTAGATACAATTGCTTCAACAAAAATCAAAAAAGAAAAATAGAGAGAGGATTCAATGATAGTTAAAGACTAGAATAGAAAACCAAAAATGGTGTTTGAAAGTTCAAATACTAAACCCATATTCATTACATGAAAGTTCAAAAGCACCCAAAAAAGATAAACAAAGACCGAATCTATCTTTGGTGTCTGACACAATAAAAACCCAGGAAAAAAAAAATCAACTTTATCAATAAACCCACTCTCGCCCTCTTCAATCTCAAAACAAAAAACCAAGGCAAAAAAAAGAAAAAAAGAAAAAAAAAAAAGACAATCAATAAAATCTCAAATAAAGCAAAAGGAACTCTTGGCAGAATGGCTGATTCGTGGTGATGCGAAGAAGGCAAAATGGAGATGAACAATGGGCTTACATTTGAGAATTTTGATGTTTTGGTGTTTTAAGTTTTTATTTTAAATCTTTTTTTAAAGCTGATGCAGCGTCATGCCAGGTCAGAGGTGTAAAACACATAGACAATAGCAATAACGGCAATTAACAAAAGAACTATAAATGGCCCTCATTCTTTAAATTTAAGGGACCAATAGTGATTACTTATAACTAGAATAATCAATTGCACTCACACGGTAAACTTCAATACTAACAGTGTAGTTTCGAGTAAAATTTTTTGATGCAGAATTTTGAATCCAACTAGCTTGAAACTGAAAAAATTGGATGCCAAAATTTTATTCTCATGGGTCTCCTCTACTTACCAGCACAAAATTGGAGGCTATAGAATTGTTTTATGCAGATTAATTGATTCTAGATTAATTGTTGACAACCAATCTTTGCTTCTTGGTACTAAACCTTGAAAGGATATTGTAGGGACTCAATTCGTGATGACCTCAAGATGATATTGGGCTTGTACGTAAATAGGGCCCAAACAATATCATTTGTAGAGCGTGGGTTTGAAAGGCTAGGCCTTGGTCACTAGTCGGTGGTTAACTATGGTGTTCATACAAAAGTAAGCCATGTTCGCTTCGTGGAGTCTTTCTCCTCGATACAGACTGGGAGGCTTTGGTTCTTGGCCTTTTTTCCCAGCCCCCCCTCTCTTGGCGCATCAACCTTCACATTATATAGCCCTTCTTGGTTGATCATGGCCCTCTACTTGTTGATCAAGCAGGTGCCTACTTAAGTACCTGTTCCATCGGCTGCCTCCCCTTGCTTTTTGTTAGTTGCAATAACCGAAGCCACACTATTCAGACGTCTTTTCTCATTAATATGGTTAGGACGTTTGTGGGCACATTTAATGCAGAGGGGACGTATTTACCTTGAACCAGCTCCACACCGTACCCCCACGCGGGTCCCATTCTACTCGCCTCTTCTTCAGGGGGCGTTTTGGGGGTAGCCTTCAACGAGATGTCGCTCTTCCCTTTAAAGTCTTGGGATGCCAAGAACAGGGTCATCCTCGGCTGTGTCCCCAGGCTATTCGGCCTTTCCCTACTCATCCTCGGCAAATACCCTCCTCGGCACGGGCCCTGGGCCTTAGTAGAGCATGGGTCGGATCATAAGCTCTCTGGCCCCACAATAGCCCCTCAAAATCCTGCTATCCGGCTCCTCGGAAGGATAGGAGGGTTTTGATGACATCAGACATCTATCAATGCTTGTCAATCCTTATACCTATCGGTTCCCGAGATTTTTTGTCTGTCCGAGACACGTTCCTGGAGCCTTTGGAAGGTGAAACGTGTCCTCATAAAATGCGGGCGGCTCTATGTTTCCCACATTCAACGGCGTGATGAAGATCTAACGGTGGGGATTTCCTTGCCTTTATGGGCAGGAAAATTTGTGCAGTTAATCTCAATGGGAGGCATAAATGATTTTTGGAACTGATTTGTCTCTTCAGTTTTGCACTTAAGAGTTCTATCGCATATACCCTGGGTTCATCTGAACTTTCGTCCAAACTCAAGTCTATCTCCAGCACAAAAACCCTGTTCGAGGTGCCTTTCCTCTTTTCTGTAAGTTCCCTGCCTCCATTAACTCGTGCTTTTTCTTTTCTGGGTTTATTTTTCTCTAGTTCCCTTCCTTCTCCCGTCATTGGTTGAGTTTGTTTAGTAACTCGTAGAGATGGCTAAATTGAGACTGAGGAAATTGGTTGATATTGAGGAGGCGATGGAAAAGTTCATTGCCGACTTCAGGATTCCCCCCAACGTGAGTCTGAGGCATTGTAAGATGGGGGAGTGGCACTTTCTGAGGAGAACAAGCGAGGTGGTAATTCCTGTCCTCGACTTCATAAAGGGGGGTATGAGAATCCCCATGGGGCAGGTAACTAAGGGTTACCTCAGGCACTTCCGATTAGCCCCCACCCAGTGCACCGGCAACATGTTTAGGATTCTGGGTTGTGTGGATGCCTTAAATGAAAAGATGGGGCTAAGATTGACCCACCACGACGTGAATTGGTGCTATAATCTCCAAAATTTGAAGGGGAAATCCTATTATATGAAGACGAGAGACGAGAGGGTTCGACTAATTCAATGCCTCCCTAATTCTAACAAGGGGTTAAACAAGGACTTCCTTATCGTATCCGGTGAATGGCATGATGGCGATCAGTGCCCCACGGTAGAGGGAAAACCAGGTGGGGTATAGAGAATGGAAGGGTGCCGATCCTTTGCACCATTTTAATTTGATGTGGTTCGGTTACTAACCATGTGCATGTGTTTTCCTTATAGATCCACACGCTTTTCATCGACACTTTCACCTAGTTCATTGGGTGGACTTGGAGACTGTTCTTCAAGCGGCAGTTTTCGTAAATGACGAGGATGGTCAAGTCCGAGCCGCTCACAAAATCTTAGGGTATGCTCCTTTTCAGAAGTCATTTGCCGACTCTAGGCACGTGATCAGCGCCAGCCATCCTCGGCTTCCAAAAATTACCGTGGTCGAATCAGGATTTTTAATTTTCGAAAGATTTTCTGTCCCAGAAGGCATCCCACTAGTGGACCTCTCCTTATCTCACCAAGCAGCGGAGGACGAAGGCGAGTTAGATCAGTCCGAGGAAGGATTTGGGGTATTTGACCTAGCTGACCAATCCGAGGATCCTTCTGGTGATCTAGGTGACCCGGCCTTGTCTGAGGCGGAATTGTCATCAGTAGGCACATCTTCCCGAACCGAGATGGGACTTAAGAGAAAGCCCCCGACCAGCTTACTCGACCTCCTCGAGGGTCAACCGGGGAAGGGTGCGTAGGGAACAACGCAGTCCAGCGCTCCATCTCCACCAACTCAGCCCCAGACCATCCAGACTAGGTCATCCTCCACTAAGTCGCAGTCACAATCTCCCCACCCTAAACTTCCTGCTCCTCCTTGATCAGCTCTGCCTCCTCGACCGAAGCCCACGAACTCAAAGAGAAAGAGGAGCCCCAAAGGTAAGGAACCCATGGACGGGGGAAAGTCCTAATCTTCTCAGGAGAGGGATGAAGCCCCGCGTGTGAAATAATTAAAGATTGGGCACCAAAGCAAGGGTAAAGAAACTGAAGCCCAATCTGCCCAAAGTAAGGGGAAGGGGATCGAAGCCCAATCCTCGCCAAGCGCCTAGCTTCCCTCCCCAATGCTTCACGAGGGGCCATTGTTGGAAACCACATCCATGAGGGACCTCGGAGATGGAGAGGGCGGTTATGTGGCCAATGCATTAGGGAGAGCTATGCTGCTTCCCACCGACATGGATGAGTTGAAGAAAATGAGGATACAGGAGGTTTTCCTCAGTACGAAGAGGTACTTGGGAATGGTAAGGCTCTTGAAACCTAAAACTTTATTAACTCTTGCTCCCGATTTGTCATTCACGATGTATTTACCTCACTTGACAGGCTTTCCAGGCCACATATAGAATGGAGGAGGAAGTTCACAAGCAGAGTAAGGCCGCCGAGAATGAACGCTCCAAACGCATAGACACCGCGTGGACTCTCAAAGCTTTCGAGGACAACCTCATAAAGGCTAAATAGGCCTTAAAGAAGGCTATCCGAGAAAGGGATAGCGCTTCAGCGGGTTTAGATGGTGCCCAAAAACAGGCCGAGGAACCGACAAAACGTTTGCTCGAAGCCGAGGATCAATTGCGAATAGCCAAGGAGCAGATCAGTGATTTGAAGAAAAGACTAATCTTGGCAGAGAATGCTAAAGGTGTGGCGGAGCATGCCTAGGACGAAGCCGTGAGGGCCAAGCAGGAGGCTGAGTTTGCCAGATATGAGGCCGAAGCTGCTAGGGAAACGGCCGAGGATGATGGTTACAATACGGGGGTAGCTGAAACCCAAGCCTCCCTTAAAGCCCAAATTCCCGAAGTGTGCAGGCTATACTACTCCCAGGTTTGGGAAGAGGCCTTAAAACGAGCTGGGGTGGATGCTTCGACTGATTTGTGGAAGGCGGAGAGCATATTTTACCCTCCAGCCATCCGTGAGGCCGCCTCCTCCAGCTCCGAGGCTATGAGCAACCAACACAATGCAGGGGTCACTCAGTCAGAAGCTGCACAGACCAGCGTCCCCCCTGGCGAGTCGCTTAAAGGGGGAGAGCTTCACGATGTGATAGAAGCACCCGAAAGTATGGATCCCGAGGTACCCAAAAAGGACGTCGAGCCTACGGTCAGCGCTCAGATCCCTGAAGCCGAAGAGCCAGCCATCCTTGCCCGGCCCCTGCAGGCAATTCCCCTTGCTGAGGTCCCCAAGAGTACCAACACCGATCCTGCTCAGCCTTCCCCAGAAGTGACTATCCTCCAGGACGTCGAAGCTAGTCCTGTTCTGCCCTCCCAGGATGTGGCCGACACAGAACTGAAGAAGTAGAAACCCCGACCAGCCTCCGTATTTGTTTTTAGTTCAATGATTAACTAGTTTTTTTTTTTTTTCCCGAAAACTTTGTAGTTTTCTTGTAGTTGAACCTGTTGAACACGTATACGAAATTCTTTTCTTCCTCTTTCCTTTTGATTACATGTTAGTTGCCCTCGTCGATGCTTACTACCGTTTATGATTTTTGAGCTAATTATCTTAACATGTATGAATGGTTGTGCATATGATATATTTAGGATCATGTTTCGGAATGCTAGCTCACCCGCACCCATAGGGTATTGAACTCGTGTCTGAACCTATTTCAGTCGGGATATAGGCATCACCTGAGATGTCATGTGTGTTTTTAGGACCAACTTGGTGTCCAGATTTCCTTTAAGTAGTTGGTTTCCCCATAGGTTTAAGTCCGAGGACTATACAATACCTTGGTTCTGTCCAAAACTTAGATTTTTTAAGTAGTTGGTTTCCCCATAGGTTTGAGTCCGAGGACCATGCAATACCTTGGTTCTGTCCAAAACTTAGATTTTTTAAGTAGTTGGTTTCCCCATAGGTTTGAGTCCGAGGACCATGCAATACCTTGGTTCTGTCCAAAACTTAGATTTTTTAAGTAGTTGGTTTCCCCATAGGTTTGAGTCCGAGGACCATGCAATACCTTGGTTCTGTCCAAAACTTAAATTTTTTAAGTAGTTGGTTTCCCCATAGGTTTGAGTCCGAAGATCATGCAATACCTTGGTTCTGTCCAAAACTTAGATTTTTTAAGTAGTTGGTTTCCCCATAGGTTTGAGTCCGAGGACCATGCAATACCTTGGTTCTGTCCAAAACTTAGATTTTTTATGTAGTTGGTTTCCCCATAGGTTTGAGTCCGAAGACCATGCAATACCTTGGTTCTGTCCAAAACTTAGATTTTTTAAGTATGGAAAGGGTTAGCCCCTTGAGGGATTAGCCCCTCAATCAAGATGTGAGACGTTGATCCACCGTGGAAAGCCCCTAAAACCGTCCGCGTTACTAACGCTTTGAAACGCAGCCCCTAGTGGAACTCTACGTTAGGACACGGTAGCGGGCTGCTGGAAGTAATAGGAGGACCTTTCGCTCCACCGCCTGGGCCAACGTACAAGCCTTCCCACAGACGGCGCCAATTGTAGGGATTCAATTCGTGATGACCCTAAGATGATATTGGGCTCGTACGTAAAGAGGGCCTAAACAATATCATCTGTAAAGCGTGGGTTTGAAAGGCTAGGCCTTGGTCACTGGTCGGTGGTTAACCATGGTGTTCATACAAAAGTAAGTCATGTTCGCTTCGAGGAGTCTTTCTCCTCAATACGGTCTGGGAGGCTCTGGTTCTTGGCCTTTTTTCCCAGCCCCCCCTCTCTTGGCGCATCAACCTTCACATTATATAGCCCTTCTTGGTTGATCCTGGCCCTCCACCTGTTGATCAGGCAGGTGCCTACTTAAGTACCTGTTCCATCGGCTGCCTCCCCTTGCTTTTTGTTAGTTGCAATAACTGAAACCACACTGTTCAAGCGTCTTTTCTCATTAATATGGTTAGGACGTTTGTGGGCGCATTTAATGCGGAGGGGACGTATTTACCTTGAACCAACTCCACACCGTACCCCCACGTAGGTCCCATTCTTCTCGCCTCTTCTTCAGGGGGTGTTTTGGGGGCAGCCTTCAACGAGATGTTGCTCTTCCCTTTGAAGTCTTGGGATGCCGAGGATAGGGTCATACTCGGCTATGCCCCCAGGCTATTCGGCCTTTCCCTATTCGTCCTCGGCAAATACCCTCCTCGGCACGGGCCCTAGGCCTTAGTAGAGCGTGGGCCGGATCATAAGCTTTCTGGCCCCACAGATATAATACTCGACTTTTAAATATTTAATTTATTTTTACTGTTTTCTCCTTTTATTAACCTTAGTCTTCTCTCGTCCCTTGACAAAGAATAGTGCACTATTTTCTTTTTCTATTGACCTGTCTCCTCTCATCCCTTGACAAAGAACAGTGCCCTGTTTTCACTTTTTATTGACCTTAGTCTCCTCTCGTCCCTTGACAAAGAACAATGCACATCCCTTGACAGAGAACAGTGCCGTGTTTTCTCTTTTTATTGACCTCAGTCTCCTCTCGTCCCTTGACAAAGAACAGTGCACATCCCTTGACAAAGAATAGTGCACTGTTTTCTCTTTTTATTGACCTTAGTCTCCTCTCATCCCTTGACAAAGAACAGTGCACTATTTTTTCTTTTTATTGACCTCAGTCTCCTCTCCTCCCTTGACAAAGAACAGTGCACTATTTTCTCTTTTTATTGACCTCAGTCTCCTCTCATCCCTTGACACTTGACAAAGAACAGTGCACTATTTTTTCTTTTTATTGACCTCAGTCTCCTCTCCTCCCTTGACAAAGAACAGTGCACTGTTTTCTCTTTCTTTTGATCTCAAGTTTCCTCTTTTCTTTTGACAAAGAACAGGGGGAGGGTGTTTGGTCATTTGAGACTTTCCTCTAGATATTAGTGTTGACTCAAGAATTAAAAATTTAATATTGTTTATTTAATTTTAT
This sequence comes from Quercus robur, assembly GCF_932294415.1. Classification (NCBI taxonomy): domain Eukaryota; kingdom Viridiplantae; phylum Streptophyta; class Magnoliopsida; order Fagales; family Fagaceae; genus Quercus; species Quercus robur. The sequence continues at coordinate 47,498,956 of NC_065543.1, forward strand.
TTTGAACACAAGTTAAGTTTTACTTTGTTCACGAATTATTTGATTAATTTATTTTATTTTTGTACATAATAAACTCTACAACTAAAATTTTTGCATTCCTTTAGAAATCTATACCAGGTTGTAATCCATGCTTATGCATGGAAATAGTAGTGATAAAAGAAAAAAATTGAAGAATAATTAATATTTATTTGGATTTTGTAAATTATAATTATAATTATTATTATTTACTGTTGTTAATATTTGTACAAGGAATATGATACCATGGAACTCTATGTTTGACAACAATCTTGTAAAATGTAAAAACATCATGTGTACAAATTAAATGTGCCTACTTTATAAATTTAGACATAATAAATGGAGATAATTTGTTTTTTTACAAAAGAAAATGATAAGTAATCGATTTATATCCTAAAGCTTTAAATCAAACTTGTTATCTGCTCTGCCAAAACAAAACCATGAGCCATCATATGTCATAGTTTTTTTTTTTTTTTTTTTTTTTTTTTTTTTTTTTTTTTTTGGGGGTGGGGTATGGGGGGAGTAAAGATACAAATGGACATGTGTGTGGTATGGGTTAATTTATTTATTTTTCCTGTTTTGAAGTAATTTTTTGTAGTATTATTGTTTTGTGCAAATTAAAGTGTGCAAACAATGATGATGAGGTGGTCTTATATAGATCAAGATCTTCTATATATAGTTCTAGAAAAACTTTACCGCATACAGTCACTTTAATTTTAACATTTCTTTTATAATGAATTCAGATTATGTCATGTCATTGATTTACTAACAAAATCACTAAAATAATGGTTTCTAAAAAGCAGCTAAAAAAAAAAAAAAAAATCTAAACTTTAGATTCATCTCCTCCCCCAAACCCTCTGCCTCTGCCTCTGCCTCTGCCTCAACCTCCAACTGACATTCAATGTCCGCGGTTGCCAATCTAACAAGAGCTACCTTAGGCTCATGGACAAATCAATTTCGTAGAGTACTAAAGCAATTATCTTAAAATTACACTAACCAGACATTGTCTAACTTTTGAAATCTAATTTGGAATTTAACTAAATTTTCTCTTAGTCTTAAGATGGTTTAAATCATAGGTAATTATATAAAAAAACTAATATATAACCTTAGGTATATGCATGGGTATATGTAAAAACAATCACAATTACACACATATATGAGTTCAAATTATACCTAGTATTAGAGTTACAATTTACACAATTTTTAAGCCGTGAATTTCTAAAATATATAATAATTTCTCATTATATATATATATATATATATAAAAAACTTGTTTTAACAGTACCATCAAGATATTGTTGAATACGAGTAAGATCAAGTTAATATATATATATATATATATAGTTTGTATCTTTAGTATTATTCATTTTCATCTATTCACACCACTAACATCACGTTTTCACCACTCACTATATCATTAGTTTGTAAAAAATGTTGTAATATACTTTGAAACTCTAGCATTTTCCTTTCTATAATATTTATTAAAAAAACAATTATGAACTTTTTTTAGACAAAAAAAAAAAAAAAAATTCAAAATATGTCAACTAGTTGAGTTAGAAGGCTCTTGGACATACTTAACAAGAGTTAAATGGTCATGATGCAAAGATTATCTTATTTATATAAAAAATTATATATGATAAATGTTTTCATATTTCGGCTACGATTTTATCAAAAATAAACATATAATACTCGTACTATACACGTACTGTTTTTTCACCATTTCTATATTTTTATGACAAATTTTTGAAACATAATTTTATGAAAAATACTGAATTATACCCGTCCATATATTTATAATATTAAACGCGTACCTTATATTACTAACTTTGTTTGGATTTACATGTAATTATTAATTTGAAAGGAAAAAAAAAAAAAAAAAACACTCACACATATCCAACCTAAAATAAATCCCATCAACCCATGAAAAAACCAACACGAAGAATCATGTTGGTTGGTTGAATAAACACTCTTACTTGGATCTACGTGTAATTATTAATCTGACACTAGTTTTTTTTTTTTTTTTTTTTGAGAATCAGGCCTGCCCGACCAGGCCGACAAAAATTATTTTATTACTGGAATGTCAGACACAAAAAAACGATAAATATCCGTAGGAACAGAATTCATCCAAACTAAAGTAGGAAAAGACAATCTCGCTCGTCTAGCCAACGCATGTGCTAAAACATTGCCATGCCGACGCGTATGAGAGAAAGAATAGTATTGGAACACACTGACTGAAGACATAATGTCTTGAACTAAATGACCCACAACTGGATGCTGAAAATTTTTCTTCTTTATAGCTGAAATAGACTCTTCCGAATCCCCTTCAAAAATAACACCACTGAAACCACACTCACGGACAAACAGAGCAGCCCGCCTTGCTGCCATAGTTTCCAGAGCAACAATGGATGAAGGCAGGGGAATTATTTCAGACAGAGCCGCCAAGACCTCACCCAGCGCATTACGCACCACCACACCAATTCCAGCAGCTCCCAGATCGTCGAAAACCGCTCCGTCGAAATTAGCTTTCAGCAGCGCTACATCAGGAGGCTTCCAGATGGCCTTCCGCGCCACCATTTTTGCTTCTGGTTTTGCACACAATTGTTGAAAATCCGTCAGCTGCTTCTGTGCCAGCTCCGGAATCTTCTCAAGGGGAGTAGCAACCTCATTAACTCGGATTTTGTTGCGCCGATTCCAGATAGACCAACAGATCATTATGAAACCTTCAGCTCCACGTGGATTCTGCAGCGCCAACCTGAAAAGATCAACAAAAAATAAATTTTGATTCGTTGCACTCCGCAACTCATCAAAGTTAGTACCCCATGCCTCCTTCACCTTCTCACACCCCCATAGAGCATGAAACACTGTCTCAGGCCCCCTGTTACACCCCGTGCAGCTGCTGGACAGAACCACTCTTCGCCTAGCCAAATTCACCATCGTGGGAAGGGACTCCGAGCAAGCCCGCCAAGAAAAAGTCTTAACTTTGCTGGGCACCTTCATTCTCCATAAACCAGACCACAACCTCCGGTTTGCCTCATTTGATGATCCTGACGGTGAACCAGAGAGCTCCTTGGCACACACCAGTTGGTACCCAAGCTTCACCGAATACTGGCCATCCTTAGTTTTTGGCCAAATCAACATGTCTTCTTGTGGGATAAGACAAAGAGGGATGGATTTTATTTTCTGCACCTCAAATGGCAGAAAAACTCGCTCCAACAGATACACATTCCACCAACCCGTATCAGCATCTATAATGTCTGAAACTCTCGAATCAGCAGATAACAAAGAGGGGGGAGAGATCACTTTGCCTGACCCATCACCAGGCAGCCAACAATCATTGTAAATCCGGACAGATTGGCCATTCCCCACTCTATATCTAGCACCTTCAGCAATTATGTAGCGTGCCTTAAGGATACTCCGCCATGCATATGACCCCGTTTTGACATGTGCTGAAAAAATGTCCCCCGAAGGAAAAAACTTTGCCTTAAAAACCCAATAAAAGAGAGATTTTTGGTCATGAACCAGCCGCCAAACTTGCTTAGCTAACATGGCTTCGTTGAACTTCCTAAGTTCCTTGAAACCCATTCCGCCTTCATTTTTTGGCATACACAAAGACTCCCAATTTTTCCAATGAATCTTTCTTCTCTCTCCACGTTGACCCCAAAAAATTTTTTTTATCATAACCTCAATTTCATGGCAAAGGTTCACCGGTAAAAGAAAACAACTCATAGCAAAAGATGGGATTGCTTGCACAATAGCTTTCAATAACACCTCCCTACCGGCTTGTGACAAAAGTTTCTCCTTCCACCCTTGAAGTTTCCCCCAAATCCTCTCCTTAATATAGATAAAACTCTCCTTTTTCTTCCTACCCACCATAGCCAGCAATCCTAGGTACTTTTCATACTCCTTTACCTCCAGCACCCCTAGGTAGTTCATCAAATCTAATTTGGTGCTCTCAGGGACAGATTTACCAAAAAAAAGATTTGTTTTTGAGCCATTTATTTTTTGCCCGGATGCTCTCTCATATAGGGATAACGCCACTTGGATTGCTTGCACATCACCCATCCTTGCCCGACAAAAGATCAAGCTATCATCGGCAAAGAATAAGTGTGAGATTTGTGGGCCATTCTTACAAAGCGAGAAGCCCCTTAAATCACCCCTAGCCACAGCTTTATTGAGCAACCCATTTAATCCTTCCGAGCACAACAAGAAAAGATAAGGGGATAAGGGGTCGCCTTGACGAATCCCCCTAGTAGGCTTAATTAATCCTCGAGGGAACCCATTGATCAAGAAAGAGTAAGACACGGATTTGATTGTAACCATAACCATATCAACCCATCTCTCATGGAAACCCATCTTTCGCATCAACTTCTCCAAAAAAATCCACTCAACCCTATCGTACGCCTTACTCATATCCAATTTCATAGCCATAAACCCCTCCTTCCCCGTTTTTTTTATCTTCATATGATGTAATGTTTCAAAAGCTACCAAAATATTATCCGAGATAGCCTTATCGGATTGAAAGGCACTCTGGGATTCTGATACAACATATGGCAACAGAGTTTTCAAACGGTTAGCCAACACCTTAGAAATTAACTTATACAGAATGTTACATAAAGATATAGGCCTAAAATCAGAAACACTTTCGGGATTTTTTATTTTGGGGATAAGGGTGATATGAGTATGATTAAGGCTAGCTGGGATAGAACCTGAATTAAGGCAGGAAAGAACAGCACAAGACACGTCATCACCAATGGAGTCCCAATAGTGTTGATAGAAAATGGGGGGCATGCCATCCGGGCCTGGCGCTTTCAGAGGTGCCATCTGCTTAAGAGCCACATCCACCTCTTTCTTAACAAAAGGTTTCACCAAATCCGCATTCATAGAATCTGAGACAACCTGCGGAATATTCTCCAATACCTCCTCCAAATGAGAAGGATTTGAAGTTGTGAAAAGCTCACTGTAATAGTCAATAAATAATTGAGCAATTTGGTCCTCCCCATCAACCCACTCCCCATTTTTGTTTCTTAAGCGTTTGATACAATTTTTCCTATACCTCTGAGAAGCTTTACCATGGAAGTAACGTGTATTTTGATCCCCTTCTTTAAGCCAATGCAACTTGGAACGCTGCTGCCAAAGCTTTTCTTCCTTAATAAGAAGTTCCCTTAATTCAACCTTCAAGGCATGTAACCGGTCCCCATTTCCACTTCTCACCGCCTCCCCCTCCGCCACTTTGATTTGTTTTTTTTTTTCCACAAGAGCCCGAGATATATTACCAAAAGATTCCTTACTCCATTTTTTTAAATGCCTCTGACAATTTTCCACGTTAGTCTCAACCACCGACATCGGGTTGGGAGAGAAAAAAGGGCTCTCCCAAGCGGCTTCCACCGTAGAACGACACGCCTCATCATTCAACCAAACTTGTTCAAACCTCCATGGTCTTTGATTTCGGATTTGAAACCCCTCCATATAAATACTTAAGGGTTTATGGTCCGAGAAGACCGTGTCAAGATGAGTTACTGAGTATCCCGGAAACATAGAAATCCATTCTTGATTAGCCACGGCCCTATCAAGACGCTCCCAAACCATAACACCTCCTGCCAACCTTTTACACCAAGTGAATTTTTGGCCACTAAACCCCAAGTCGGCAAAACCACATTCATCCAATGTGTCCCGGAATTCCCGCATCTGCACCTCCGGTCTTGCTCTACCACCTTTCTTTTCATGGGACCTTAAAATCTCATTAAAATCACCCGAACAAAGCCAAGGCAAGGAAGAATTTCGGTTCAGATTTTTTAGGACAGCCCAAGACTCATGATGTTTGTGAGTCTCGGGATTACCGTAGAAACCCGTGAACCTCCAAGAGTTTTCCTTCCCTGAATTAATCACAGCATCAATATGATTTATTGAAGAAGACACTACCTTAACGTCAAAATCAGACCTCCACAGAAGAGCAAGACCGCCCCCCTGACTTATTTTTGAAACAACAAACTTCTGATCACAAACAAAATTCCGCAAAAGAAACTTCAGCCTATCTTCTGTTAGCCATGTCTCGGCCAAGAACACAACCGCAGGATCTTGTGCCCGGACCAAATTCCCGAGCTCTCGAATTGTCTGTGGGTTCCCAAGCCCACGACAATTCCAAACTAGGACACTCATGGCTCCTGGCAGGACTGAATATCAGTCTCTGCCAATTGAGTAATACTTCCTGACTTCGCCTGAGAAACCAAACGTTTTTTGTTAGGTAACTCATTTGATTCATGGAGTAGAGAAAAGGGCCTTTTTAAGGATGAGTTTTGGACTTGCGAAGAGGCTGCCCCCTGAAGTGGGCGAGAAAATCTTTTCCAGGTACCTGAATATGGAACAGAGGTATCGGTCAAAACAGGGACGTCAGTGAGGGTCGAATTCTGTAACTGGAAAGAGCTGGGCTGCTTAAGTGAGTCACGTGCTTGGGGCGTGGGGCAAGGATCACTACGGACAGAACAATTGCCTTGAGACTCGTTGCTTACATCCACGTGGCTAAGGGAATCAAATTTGGAAATTTCAGCGTCAATCTCCTTAAGAGTTTCCGAGAATAAATCCCTGTCATTACTCTGTTTCTGACCCGTTGGAATTTCCAAAACTGGCTGGGATACTGCTACCGTAATTTTTGGAATAGAGCTATTAAGTTTGTCATGCGTTACTCCATCCATCCCAGCAGATGAGTTTGGATTTGAAACGGATACTGCATTAACTAACTCCTCAACATGCGCCTTTCCCTTAACTGAATGCTCCATCGGCGCCTCTGAATTAATTCCCACCTCCATAGCCGCTGCATCCACCGGACACTGTGACAGATTATCCGGCTTCGAGAACCGGTTCTCATAATACCCCGGAACGTAGATAACGTCTCTCCCTGCAGAGGTGTACGGAGCGGCTCTTAAACATGGCCCAAATTGTTGATTTTCAGTCTTGAGAGTACCCTTACTGCTAATCCATAATTCACAATTTTTTTCATCATGGCTTAGACCACCACACCAGTAACACAAATTCGGAAGGCGCTCATACTTGAAGGAAACCCAAGACTTGCCCCCTCCTTCAAGGGTAATAACACGGCCCCGGCATAGCGGTAAGTTAATATCAAGAGTAACTCGAACTCTCATGAACTGACCCCCATCATCATCGACTGCCCCAGAAGATTTTTGCACTTCACCGATAATATCACATAAGCATTCAGCCATATGCTTCGTCATATACCTGTATGGGATGTCATGAACCTGCACCCAAAACGTAACCTTATTAAAGATTAATTCACGCACCGGGGATTCACCATCATACCTTTGAATAACAACTAGGTATTTGTCGAAGCTCCAAGGCTGATTTTTGATGATACGGTCTACATCAGGGAGGTTGTCAAAGACAAAAAGACACTTATGTTCGCCCAAGCGCCTAACTTTAAAGCCATTTGTTGATCTCCATAGCTGCTTAAATGTTCTAGCCACCGCCTCCATTATCAAGAAGCGTGGAGTAAGAAATTTGGCAGCCAACATATACTCCCCAGTACGATGGTCCGCCCGCATAGTGTACCCAGTATTTTCTTTTTCGGACAAAGACAAGTTATCCCAACTAGCTGCTAGGTCTTCCATATCAAAGAACAAGTTGAAGAAGAAAAAAATGAAAGAAAATTGTTTCCCAATACCCCAGAAAAAGACACCCACTAGTCTCGGCACACCAGTAGTGAGACGAGAATGGAGACAAATAGAAGTCAATAACAAAACAACACAACCAGATAAAACAGTAGAATAAGAAAACAAACACTCCTTACTTACGTAAGGGACAAAACACATCTACTGCCTAGAGGGAGAATGGGACCATTCTTCCAGAGAGACAGAGAGAATCTGACACTAGTTAAAAAAGTATAAACAATGATATAAATACTAACAAATTGAATATTCAGTCATATAATCTCAAACACCATCCTTATAAAATAGAAACGGAGAATAGCGATTCAGTTGAAAATCTTGGAGTGTTAAAATTCCTCAAAATTGCTAATGCGATTGGAGTAAATTTTTGGATCAAACACTCCATTGCTAATGGTGGTAAAACATTCGTTAGGCAGGATAAATAAATAAAAAACACTATTAAGTTCCACGCAACTATATTCAACGAGCAACCCAACAGGCCCACACGTTAATGCTTGTTCCTAGTAATGGGTTCACCAAATCAACGAATTAGTTGGGCTCATTTATTTCATTTTTTGTTAAAAGGAAACTTGCATTAAGAAACTAACTAGCCAATACAGGCATAGTCCTACAGGCAGAAAGCCTATAAGAGAACAGGCCAGAAGCATCAAAGCTTCGCAAATGGCTATAGACCAGTTGGGCTCATGAAGGCATAGTTGGGCGCATCTAAATTTCATCTCACAATGCTTGTCGGTCTTTTAAGCCTTGCCCAAGCAGCTCATTACCCAACTTGGGCCACTCAGCTTTTGTTTTGCATCCTGGGCTGAAAGTCCAAGAGTTTCTTCGATCAGGTTTGATTTAAATTTCCTCTAAAAATGGTTATTTGGCAGTTTACAAAACTATCTCGTCAATAACACGATTGATGACTTTCAAATTTCAATCACTAACTGATATAGTTAATATGACCAATTTAATAGCCATATCATTCATAAATGAGATCATGTGATATGGATTTGTGAATTGCCTTTTACTCATTTTAAGAAAAACATTTCTTCAAATTGGAGGAAAAGTTTGTCCTCAACTAAATCAATTGATAATCTATATATATATAAATATAAAATAATAATAGGTGAAGTGAAGAAAAACTCAAATTATAATTTCAAATTAGAGTTCCAATTTTGTATCATGTGTCTAGATTTATGTGGGGACTACACAATAATTATCTTTCCAATTGTTCAATTCACATGGAATTAGAATTCAATTTTGCTCCATCTGTCTAAATTTAAGTGGAACCATGTTATAATTATCCACTGCCCCCTCTCATTAAAAAAAAAATCTGTCCTCCTTTCTTTTTTTCTAAATAAATGGTTATTTGGTAGTACTTTACTTTCAAAAAATTAAGTACTGGGTAAATTTTGTTTTCACTTTTTTTTTCTTTTATAAAATTCATATTATTATGTAAATTATAAATATTTGAGATAGTAATTAGAATTGAAAGTGTAGACTATGTATTGATTTATCCTTATTTTTCTATCTTTCTTTTTCTGTTTGTATAGTACTTTACTTTCAAGAAATAAAGTACTAGGTAAATTTTTTTTTTCCTTTTTTTTTTGTAAATTTTATATTATTATGTGGATTATAAATATTTGAGATAGTAATTAGCATTTAGAGTGTGGACTGTGTAGTGATTTATCATTATCTTTTTTTTCCTTTTTTATTCTGTTTGTATGGTACTTTACTTTCAAGAAATAAAGTACTAAGTAATTTTTTTTTTTGTAAATTTAATATTATTATATGGATTATAAATATTTGAGATAATAATTAGTATTTAGAGTATGGACTATGTAGTGATTTTCTTTATCTTTATCTTTTTTTTTTCTTTTTTTGTTTGTATGATACTTTACTTTCAAGAAATCAAGTATTGGGTAATTTTTTTTTTTTCATTTTTATATTATTAAGTAGATTATAAATATTTAAGATATAAATTAGTATTTAGAGTATGGACTGTAAAGTGATTTATCTTTTTTTTTTTTCCTTTTTTTTTTTTTGTATAGGACTATACTTTCAAAAAATCAAGTACTGGGTAAATTTTTTTCACTTTTTTTTTTCTTTTATAAATTTTATATTATTAAGAGGATTATAAATATTTAAGATAGTAATTAGTATTTAGATTGTAGATTGTGAAGTGATTTATTTTATTTTATTTTTTTCCTTTTATATAGGACTTTACTTTCAAGAAATAAAGAACTAGGTAATTTTTTTAAATTTTTTTTCTTTTGTAAATTTTATATTATTATGTGGATTATAAAAATATTTAAGATAGTAATTAGTGTAGGGACTCGATTCGTGACGACCCTAAGATGACATCGGGCTCGTACGTAAAGAGGGCCCAAACAATATCATTTGTAGAGCGTGGGTTTGAAAGGTTAGGCCTTGGTCACCGGACGGTGGTTTGGGTTGGCTCCGGTCAGTGAATCTCGTCCAAGGAGTTTGGGGAGCTTTGTGCTCTTGTTATTCTCCTTATTTCTAGGACACCATGGTTGGGAGGACTAGTTGTCCCCCTCCCTTTTGGCGTATAAGTCTTCCTTTTTATATCTCTTTTCGGTTGATCCTGACCCTCCACATGTTTATTAGGCAGGATCCTATTCGTATGTCTGTCCCATTAGCCGCCTCCCCCTACTTTTTGTTAGTTGCTCTAACCGAAGCCACCCTATCCAGGCGTCTTCTCTCATTAATATGGCTGGGACGTTTGTGGGCGCATTTAATGCAGTGATGACGTATTTACCTTGAACCACCCCCACTCCGTATCCCTACGTGGGTCCCATTCTACTCGCCTCTTCTTCCGGGTGCGTTTTAGGGGCTGCCTTTGACGTGATGTCATTTTGCCCTCTGAAGACTTGGGATGCCGAGGACAGGGTCATCCTCGGCTATGCCCCTAGGCTACTCAGTTTTTCCTTATTCGTCCTCGGTAAATTCCCTCCCCGGCACGGTCCCTGGGCCTTAACATGAAATGGGCCGGGGTCATAAGTTCTCTGACCCCACAATAGCCCCTCAAAATCCTGCTGTTCGACCTCTTAGTCGGAGAGGAGGATTTTGGTGATGCCACATCTTTATTACGGTCTGTTTAGCTCTACCCTTCATCAATGTGGGTATCTCTTCACCTACCCAGGAAACACGCCGGACTACGAGACATTCTTTTAGATTCACTCACGATGCGCTCCTGCCGTTTCAGTGTTCGAGACGCATCTTTAATGATTTCCCTTTACGAGACCATTCAAATTCGACGGTTATTGACGGCGTTGGGAAGTGGAGTGGGTATATTCGCGTTTACAGATCTTCTTGGAAATTTGGATAGATTAAATGCCACCCATCTTGCCCTCCATATAAGAAGAAAGGCAAGAGGTTACTTCTCTTACACAGAGACCCTTTAATCCCTCTAAAGTCTTAAACCCCTAGCTTCACCCAGAGTTTCCCTTATCCGCTCGCTTACACCTTGAATTGTGATATGTCTGAGGTCGGAGCAGGAATGAAGAGACCATACCCCTCCTAGAAACGTTATGTTCTTCCGAAGTTTAAAATGGCTCGGTCAGGGCAGGGTTGGCAGAGACTCAAGATACCTCTCATCCCCCCTTCAGCCAAAATCTGAAGCAGGGGCTCATCGCGTCAAGCTTTTGGTGCGACTGAGCTGGGGTCACCCATTATCAGTACTAGCCGCTCTCTTATGAGCATAGCTAACATGGCACCAGCGTGTTAGGAGTCAGGGCTGATGCAGGGACAAAGTGTCCCTGTTTCTTCCTCTCTTCCTTCACTGGTGCCTCCTTTTGCCTCCCCTTCTTCTTCTTTCCCATCACCAGATCCATCCTGGTGCTTTTACTTCTTCCTCTTCTTCTCCTCGTCCATCGAAGGAGGTCCTCCTCTCAATATGGTTGCTACTGGAGCAAAGTTTGGAAAGACTTCTGGTTGTTTGTTTTTTTTTTTTTCTTTTTTTCTTTTTATTATTGTTTCTGTAATTCGTTTCCTGTATAGGCTTGTTTAAGCCCTTCATTGTACGCTGTAATACCTCTTTATATTAATAAAAGTCAACATTGCTTCATTTTGTGTATTCTATCTTTTTTTGCAATGGTTATGCCGTGAATAGACGTACTACCACATGACTTCTTTTTTATTTCTATATTCTGAACGATGCTTAGGACCGAAATCCCTATTAATAAAAAGACCTTGCTTTGTGCTTATTGAAACTATCCGGCACAACAATGTCAACTTGAACAAATGATATCTAGGGCAAAAACCTATATTTAAGAGAAAGATGTTATTCTGTACTTATCAGGCTAGTCAGCTTAATAATGCCGACCTGAAAAAGACAAAACTTAGGGCCGAAACCCTTGCAAAGAAAAAGATGTTATTATGAACTTATTAGAGCTGTCCGGCACAATAATACCGACCTGAAAAAACGATACTTAGGGTCAAAACCCTTGCTAGGAAAAAGATGTTATTATGAACTTACGGCACAATAATGCCGACCTAAGAAAGCGGTACATACTCCAAACTAGCCGAGATGACAGTTGAATTCTCGGTGCGGTGTAGGAGGTAACCATCCGAGGATGGGTGGTTCAAAAGAGGATCGTCCATGCGGGCCGCCAAGTACTAGAGTGTTTCGCCGCCTTCCTGATGGCTTTCATAGCCTTGGTCCTTTTTTGGTATCCAGTCCGAGGACTGAGGTACGATCGTGCCGAGCTCAAATGCTCGTTTGCATCAGTTCCCTTAGAGTTGAGACTCTGATGACAGGTTGGGATCTTCATTATGTCTAGGACTTAATCCGACTTTAGTAAATAATCTCCCCATAGGTCTGAGTAACCTAGAACTCTCCTTAAGTAGTTAGTTTCCCCATAGGTTTGAGTCCGAGGACCATGCAATACCTTGGTTCTGTCCAAAACTTAGATTTATTAAGTAGTTGGTTTCCCCATAGGTTTGAGTCCGAGGACCATGCAATACCTTGGTTCTGTCCAAAACTTAGATTTATGAAGTAGTTGATTTCCCCATAGGTTTGAGTCCAAGGACCATGCAATACCTTGGTTCTGTCCAAAACTTAGATTTATTAAGTAGTTGGTTTCCCCATAGGTTTGAGTCCGAGGACCATGCAATACCTTGGTTCTGTCCAAAATTTAGATTTATTAAGTAGTTGGTTTTCCCATAGGTTTAAGTCCGAGGACCATGCAATACCCTGATTCTGTCCAAAACTTAGATTTCTTTTAAGTAGTTGGTTTCCCCATAGGTTTGAATCCGAGGACCATGCAATACCCTGGTTTTGTCCAAAACTTAAATTTCTTTTAAGTATGGGAAGGATTAGCCCCTTGAGGGATTAGCCCCTCAACCAAGATGTGAGACGTTGATCCGCCATGGAAAGCCCCTAGAACCGTCCGCGTTACTAACGTTTCGACGCACAGCCCCTAGTGGAACTTTGTGTTAAGACACAACAACGGTCTGCTGGAAATGATGAGAGGACTTCTCGTTCCTCCGCCTGGGCCAACGCACAAGCCTTTCCCACAGATGGCGCTAATTGTAGGGACTCGATTCGTGACGACCCCAAGATGACATCGGGCTCGTACGTAAAGAGGGCCCAAACAATATCATTTGTAGAGCGTGGGTTTGAAAGGCTAGGCCTTGGTCACCGGACGGTGGTTTGGGTTGGCTTCGGTCAATGAATCTCGTCCAAGGAGTCTGGGGAGCTTTGTGCTCTTGTTATTCTCCTTATTTCTAGGACACCATGGTTGGGAGGACTGGTTATCCCCCTCCCTTTTGGCGTACAAGTCTTCCTTTTTATATCTCTTTTCGGTTGATCCTGACCCTCCACCTGTTTATCAGGCAGGATCCTATTTGTATGTCTGTCCCATCAGCCGTCTCCCCCTACTTTTTGTTAGTTGCTCTAACCGAAGCCACCCTGTCCAGACGTCTTCTCTCATTAATATGGCTGGGACGTTTGTGGGCGCATTTAATGCAGTGATGACGTATTTACCTTGAACCACCCCCACTCCGTATCCCTACGTGGGTCCCATTCTACTCGCCTCTTCTTCCGAGTGCGTTTTGGGGGCCGCCTTCGACGTGATGTCGTTCTGCCCTCTGAAGACTTGGGATGACGAGGACAGGGTCATTCTCGGCTGTGGCCCTAGGCTACTCGGTTTTTTCCTATTCGTCCTTGGCAAATTCCCTCCCCGGCACGGGCCCTGGGCCTTAACATGAAATGGGCCGGGGTCATAAGTTCTCTGACCCCAAAATTAGTATTTAGAATGTGGAATTTGGAGCGATTTATCTTTATTTTTTTTTTCTTTTTATATGGTACATTACTTTTCAGAAATCAAGTACTAGATAATTTTTTTTTTCACTTTTTTTTCTTTTGCTAATTTTATATTATTAAGTGGATTATAAATATTTATAATAGTAATTGTGGGCGCATTTTTTACTTCAAGGAAACTCATGTACTCCTCGGCAATTTTTGCTTGTCCCACATCGAAGAAATCTCCCTCCCCCTTAAGCCTTATAAGCATGAGCCGAAGAAGTAAGGGTACCAAAGAATATGAAACTCAATGGGTATCAGTTAACACTTATACTCTATTTATAATACTTTATAAATCTGTAATTTTTCAAACTTCATATAGTTTATCTACATGAAATTTATAAAATCTAAAAGTAAAAAAAAAAAGTGTGTACATTTGGCTTGTGAGCTTTAATTATGGGTATATACGTGGAATGGATTCCCAGTTTCCCACATAAAGAAAGAAAACTGAGAGAATTGCTTCTCATTGTATGGGCTATAAATGAAACCAAACAATTTTCTTCCAAATTGTCTAACCTATTTTATGGCAAATCATTTGGTCATTCACATGTATGCTTCATATTAGTTTTCGCGGAAAAGCTAGAAAGAGGAGCTAATTGGTGTTTTAATTGTCGTCCTTGTAGCACTCTGATTTTTTACTACAAGTTTCTACTGATCCAACATTTCTAGGAAGACCATCCCCAACATGCTCATTGGGAAAGAAACTACTATATATATATATATATATATGCTAATATTCTAACTAAAACAATAATTAATAGTCGGGAGGCTTTTGTTATGTATTAATCCCCCTAATTTTGTTATAAGCTAATGGTTGACAAATGCATGGGTGACGCATGTGTAAAAATTGTGGTAGAGTGTTTATCTTTAGACAATTTGATCATGAATTAATACCCAAAGAAAAAAAAAATAGATGCTGAATTAAAAAGAAAAAGATATTTAAAAGTTTTGGTGGATTTCTTAAAGAAATATGTGAGACTACTGGTCTTTGTAGTTTCATCATATCTTGGGGTAAATTATTTATTTGTGTTTTGTTGAAGTGTGTTGCTTACTTTGTAATCCTTTCATAGTTTAATATCAATAGAGAACACTCCTTAAAAAAAAAGTAGGGAAAAAAAGGCCAAATTGAATCTTGCTAGGTTGTATGAGTTACCCTTGAAAATCCACATAATAATTTGCCTCAGTCAAGAAATAAGCAACTTGTACACATCTGACAGACCTTAATAATATAATTGCTCTAATTTCCCTACGAATGATAGATTAAACAATGTGTGTTTTAACCATATAAGTGTCAATCCTTATTCCTTAAAGCACTAGGTGCATTTTCTATATTGTTTCTCCCCTGGAAAATGTGCTTTACACTAGGTCCCAAAGATATATATACTTTTAAATATATGAAAATGTATTTAATCATCACAAACTATTCTTTTTGAAGAATTAGATGGTATAAAAGGAAGAGAAAACTCAATAAGTAAACAACTATCATAAGGACTTAAATTTAAATTCCACTCTTGTCTGCATTGAATATTTCTAAAGAAATTTGCTAATGCAAATAAAATAATTATCCTTTTTAATTCTTTAGTTGATGATCATTTTAAGTAGGAATTAAAGTACAGAACTAAATGCTGCTACAGCAATCCAGCTAGAAATATTTGTTTGTTTGTTTGATATAAGGAAGTGTTATCTTAATATCTGACCAAATTATTCCACTTTTTTTTTATGAAATACCCCAAAAACCCCATGAATAGATAATGTCATAGATTAAGAGTAGGACCTCCAAATTTATTGCAAACCCTAGATCAATGAGCTCATCACTCAAGTAACCCATGAGGGTCAAACAAATAGTTCAAAATAACAACAAATAATCTACCAAGACAAAGAGAAAAAATAAAAGCAGAAACAAAATGCATCACAGCTTAGTTATATCAAAATAAAGTTTTATTTCAACACATTGGTGAAAAAAAAAAAAAAAAAAAACTCTAGGAGAAACATAATTGAATTAAAACGTGCATAATTAAAACATCTTACTTTGTACTATAAAATTAACTCCACTCTTCAAGTGATCCAACCAACATCTTCTTTGTTCTGCAAAATGTAGGTAATAATCACAAGGAAGTAATAATAATAATTTTTTTAAGTGTGGTTTTAGAATATGTCCCAGATTATTTGGCACTTCAACTAGCAAGGTACAGGAGTTGCCCCTTAAAATAATAATAATAACAAATAAAATAAAATATGGTAATAGCCTCAACATTGACACAAAAAAAGGTATTTCTGATTGGTAGAAAATAAATTAAAACTGAAAATTCATATTTACAATTTAAAAGAACATTTTTTTAAGAACCAAAATAATGAAGTAAAGTATTCTCTAATATGACTCAATAAAAAATGTATTTTCTAATATAATAGTACATAAATAAATACCTAAAATCATTATTTGTATTTGCAAAATTCTGCTTCAACTAATTCTTCCATGAACATTCTTCTTGGATCTTCGCACCTTGTTGCGTCGTTCTCCATAAATAATAGTCAAGAGATATTTTGATTTTTCACTTGAGAACACAAGATATCCCATACCTAATCCGAACATGAAACCACATCCATACCCCAACAATACAACTTTCCAATGAAATCCATTTGCAAACCCAACATCATCTTCTTGGATGGTTGGTGATGGTGGTGGTTGTTGTCCCTCATCATTGCCACAAGTTTTTGTCAATGGAAATCCACATAAACCCAAGTTTTCACTGTAAGAAGCATTTGTAAATGTATTGAATTGTTTACCTTGAGGTATCAATCCCACAAGATGGTTTTTTGAGAGATTTAAAATTTCCAATGATGTAAGATCTGTCAATTGTATAGGAATGTTGCCTGTGAGCTTGTTTGAGGAAAGATCTAACCATTCAAGATTAGTTAAATTTCCGAATAATATAGGTATATGACCCATAAGATTATTGTGTGAAAAATTTAGCCCTTTGAGTGATCCAAGCTTTCCAATTACTTTTGGAATTTCTCCTTTGAAACTATTATTGGAAAAATCAATAGTTTTCAATAGAGTTAGTATTTTCCCCATGTCAATATAATTCCCTTTAATATCAATTGTAACATCAATTATTACAGAATCTTAATCATCACCCATATAATAATTAGCATAATCCATCTCTCTTTTGAAAACAAAATAATAATCATCACTCATATATTGCAATCCATCATTATCCATGTCCCCATTTATCATGGCTGATAAATATTTGAAAAGATTTGATGGCAAATGACCATGGAACATATTGTGAGAGAGGTCTATAATTCTCAAATTAGAAAATGAGAATTTAGTCTTGTGATTGCCTATGGAACCATGAAAGTTGTTTGATCGCAATAAGAGAACCCGCAACTCTGGAAGATTTACCAACCAATGAGGGAATGTGTCGTTAAGCTTGTTGTTAGCGACGTCTAGAATTTTTAATTTCTTGCAATTGACCAATGAACGTGGCAATGGCCCTTCTAATTGATTGTTGGCAAGTTTAAGATTTCTCAAGTTACTGCACTTTACAAATTTTGGGATGGTGTCATGAAGATTGTTATTTTGCAGTCCCAAATTTATGATATCACTCATATTTCCCAAGCATGGAGGAATCATACTAAAATGGTTATGAGAGAAATCAAGGTAGTTAACAAAATTGAGATTACAAATCGAGGAAGAGATCTCTCCACTTAAATTGTTCCTTGAGATTGAAAAGAAATCAATGTGCCGTGGAAGTACATGAAGTGGCCAAGTACCTTCAATAAAATTATTGGAAAAATCAACAAACTGCAACAAAACAAGGCGGCTTAACTTACCAAGAAAGTTTCCAGTGATCAAATTAGAATGCAAATTGAGATACTCCAAGTTTCGGCAGCCAAAGATCTCGGCAGGTACATTTCCCGAAATTCGATTCAAACTGAGATCCAAGATATCTAGATTTTCCAAGTTCCCAATCTCTCTCGGTATTGGCCCTGTAAGCTTGTTATCTCCAACTCTGAACCGAATTAGAGACGAACAGTTTCCGATATTTTCCGGTATTTCACCCGATAAATTGTTGGAGGAAAGATAGATTATTTTCATTTTCTTGAACTGAAAGATTTCCTGGGGAATATACCCAGTCAAACCATTAGAAGCCGAATCAAGAATTTCAAGATTCTGACATTTGAATATTGAGGATGGAATGGGTCCCACTAACTCGTTTTCATACAAGAAAAGTTGTTGAAGTTTCGTAAGGTTTCCGACTTCGGATGGTATCGTACCGGCGACACTGTTTTCGCCTAAGTCGATCCAAGTGAGCTCCTTACAGTTTTCTAATTGTGCTGGAATTTCGCCCGATATTTGATTCATTTGGAGTGCGAGATCTTGCATAGCCGATAAGTTTCCGAAACTTTGCAGAATGTTTCCGGATAACGAGTTCCACGAAACATCGAGAAGTGTAAACTTATTGCAATTCCCAAGCTCTGATGGAATGGTACCCACCAAGCTGTTCCCCCAGAGATAAAGAATTCGGAGGTTTTTGAGGTTTCCGATACTTTTCGGTATTGAACCGGTGAGCGAGTTTTGATAGAGGAAGATATCTTGGAGGGCGGTACAGTTGCCAATTTCAGGTGGGATTTGGCCGGAGAGGAGAGTTTTCCAGATGCTTATGGTTCCAAGCTTCTTGAGGAGGCCAAGACTCGGAGGAAGGAAACCCGAGACGCTTGTTTTGGCTAGGCCTGACATGGTCAACTCGGTACAATTCCCGATTTCTCGGGGTATAAGGCCTCTGATATTCTTGTTCCCACCGACTCTTATCACCTGGAGGTTCTTCAAGTTGCCAATTGAACTGGGTATTTCTCCACTGAGCTGGTTATCATAAGGAGTCACCCATTTCAAGCTTGTGAGGTTGCCGATTTGAGCCAGAATTGAGCCTTCTAGCTGGTTTGAGTTGAGGTGGATTTCTTGGAGCTTAAGTAAGTTGCAAATCTCAGATGGGATTTCACCGGTTAACGCATTGTCACTCAAGTCCAAGTAATTCAGTTCATGTAGTATAGCAACCTCTCTTGGGATTGAACCCGTGAGGTTTGTACTAGAAAGTACAACCTTGGTTAATGAAACCAATGAAGTGAGATTAGTTGGAACTGTACCATATAAACTCAAGTCTCTTAACTTCAATTCCACGACCTCCTTGTTGATGTTGCAAGTGATTCCAAGCCACCCACATGGAGTTTCATCTGTTGGGTTCCAATTAGACAAGGCCACAGTGGGTCCATTTAGGCTTTGCTTCCATGAAAGAAGAGCTTCGCCTTGTGGATTAACTGCGAAAGCTACAAAAGGGTTCAAGAGGGGAAGGATGATTGTTAAGAAGGAGAAGAGGTTGTTCCATGGATTTAGAGGCATTACAGCTATGCTACAAAAGTGGAATGAGAGGGAGGAAAGTATGCGAAGAAAGAGGCGTTGGTTGTGTTTGAACTATAAAAAAAATAAAAATGAGAGGAACCAAGTCATATATTGTGCGATACAAGCTTGTAGTAACAATATTTTAATTTCTCTATTTCGATTTAAATTCTAATCCAAGGATTGGGTACGGCGGTTTGGCCCCCCAAAATGAAAAACCAAGACTTCGCCTTTTCGCGTAAAAATGTTTTATCATGCATGTAATGATGCACAGAATACAAAAGAAAAAAAAAATCCACTCCATTTGATGGTTTATGTAATTTTACGTCACATTCTCTATAAAATATTCACCGTGAACCTTCTTCAAACAAGTTTAAATAAATCCATTGGGTTTTCATTTTAATTTAATTATCTAACATTATTTCTCCTTGCTAGATGGATGATTCACAGTCCCATGGAACACTATTTTCATTATGATGATTACAAATTAGTATTATTTTTGTATAATGTGCAGATTAATAAAATATTGTATGCAAAAAAAAAAAAATAATAATAAAAAATATAATTGAAAATGAACGATAAAATACATGGTAAAAATGAAAAATTACTTTATGTTACATAGAGAAATGAAATTATGTAAGACTGAGTTTTATCATCACAACCTAAAAAGTATAATGGATTATTAAAATAATCTAAATAAATAATAAAAATTTTAATTTTTTTTGCACTTTTGGTAATACTAGTTTGGGTTGCAGTGCAAGGCACGTGCTGCACCTTAAGCAAGAAAAATAAGATAATATTTTTTTAGAAGAAGTATGAAATCATGTACTCAAATTTAGTATAGTTATTTACCATTGAATATCTATTTAATATAATAATTTCTTAGATCCTATTTTACTAAAAGTGATATCTACTCACGAAAAAATTCTACTAAGAATGATAATGAATGTCATCATCTTCCAATAATAAACAATTAAGTTTTGATAAGACATTACCACAATATTTAAAATTTCATAATGAATGATATATGCTATAATTGAAACTTTTCATCAAATTAAATACCTACAACCATCTACAATGAATATTTTGTTATTCATATTTCCTAATTTATCATCTTATTCTATAAGCGTAATTACGATGTTTAACTTATTTAATTTGTAATGAACACCCTTTTAAGCAAGGAAAAAAAGGACATGTCATTGAAGTTTTCATTAGATAAACTTATAAATCTAGAAGATTTAAACCTCTAGTAAATTAGTGTTCTCTAGGTGGCAAATAGAGACCATACATCACCATTCTTATTTTCCAAGTATTACCACCACATAACACTCAGAACACATGAATAAATTTTTGGGACATTTAAGACATTAATTGCACAACAAAATTTTCTAGGAGTCATAAGATTTCTTTAAAGTTTAACGAAAACAGTAATAGCAGGCGTATATGCTCGTTTACAGAAAATTATGCTTAAAAAAGTGAATTTTGGCTCAAAAAATTAAGACATTACCAAAAAAGAAGTCTAGGAACACAGCAAAATGTCATAATATTTTTAGATTACGTTTATTTTTAACTATGGAGGGCCCTGGTATGATATTTTATTATTTTATTTTAGAGTAATGCTATGTTCACAACATTTTCATAATAAATCTTAGGATGCAAATTGTTATTGGTTTTAAGCTGGGCCAACGACTTTAAATTATGCATTAAAAAAATTTAAAAAAAAACAAAACAAAATGCCAAGTGATGAAAATTGTGCTTTAAACAGTCAATTTTGGCTCACCAAATTTTGACTAAACCAAAAAAGAAGTTTTGGAACACAACAAAATGTCACAACATTTTCACAATACATTTTATTTCCAACTATGGTAGGTCCTGGTCTGATATTTTATTATTTGTTTTTATAACATTTTTACAACAAATTTTAAGTGGCAAATTGTTATTAGTTTTAAACTATGATCACCACTTAAAATTGTGCATTTAAAAAACAAAAAAACAAAAAACCAGCCCAAGAAGACTATGAGTGGAATAATGAATTTTTGCTCACCTAATTTGACTAAACCAAAAAAAAAAAAAAAAAAAAAAAAAGGAATATAACAAAATGATATAACATTTTCACAAGAAGACTAGATTTATTCCCTCATATATAATAGCTAGACTAGATTTATTCCCTCATATATTGACGTGTTTGCATGGGATGCCTGTGATGCTCTGGGATTGATCCAACCTTCATCTGTCACCATCTCGATGTCAACCCGTCCATCACTCCCAAGAAGCAGCCACCCCGTCGCCCATCCAGAGAGCACGTTGATGCGATTATGGACGAAGTGGCGAAGCTCAAGCGTGTAGGGGCTATCAAAGAGGTTTTTTACCCCGAATGGTTGGCCAACACTGTGGTAGTCAAGAAAAAAAATAGAAAGTGGTAGGTTTGTGTAGACTTCACGGACCTAAATAAAGCATGCCCGAAAGACCCGTTTCCCATGCCTCGGATAGACCAGCTGGTGGATGCAACAGTAGGCCATCCTCGGATGAGTTTCTTAGATGCCTTTCAAGGCTATCATCAAATACCATTAGTCCTGAAGGATCAGGAGAAGACAGCCTTCGTGACACCAACTGGGAACTACCACTACAAGGTAATGTCGTTCGGTTTGAAGAACGCAGGGTCCACTTATTAAAGGATGATGACAAGAATGTTCGAGCCGCAGTTGGGCAAGAGCATCGAAATCTATGTTGATGATATGGTGGTGAAGAGCAAAGTAGTGTCCAAGCATTTAGGAGACCTCGGCAACACCTTTGATGTCTTAAGGAAGCATAAGCTGCACTTAAATGCTTCCAAATGCTCATTCGGCATGGGATCAAACAAATTTTTAGGCTACATGGTCACTCATAGGGGAATTGAGGTTAACCCCAACCAGATCAAGGCTATTAATGACTTAAAACCACTGCAAAATGCTAAGGAGGTCCAAAAGCTTACTGGAATGATCGCAGCCCTGAATCGATTCATTTCCAGGTCGGCGGATAGATGCAGGCCGTTCTACCTCTTGATCAACAAGTGGAAAGGGTTTGAGTGGTCCAAGGACTGTATTGTGGCCTTCCAGCAACTCAAGGAATACCTATCCCGACCACTTATCATGTCCAGTCTCGAGGCCGATGAAGTCTTATACGCATATATTGCTATGGCCCCCCATGCTGTGAGCTTGGTGCTAATACGGGATGACAATGGCCTTCAAAAGCCAGACTATTACATGAGCAAGTCACAGCATGAGGCTGAGGTCAGATACTTACCCCTGGAGAAGGCCATACTGGCTGTGGTCCATGCCACGCAAAAGCTTCCCCATTATTTCCAAGCCCACACAGTGGTTGTTCTAACCCAACTACCCTTGAAGTTTGTACTTCGGACCGCTAATTACACTGGAAGGATTGCCATATGGAGCACAATCTTGGGAGCTTTTGACATCAAGTACATGCCTCGAACCTCCATAAAGGGCCAGGTCCTAGCTGATTTGGTGGCCGAATTCGCTAAACCACAAGTAGAAACAGTAGTAGAGGAGCGCAACATGGATGGGAAATCGGTTGGGGTAATCTCTATGCCAGGACCCCCATGTTGGAAGGTGTACGCTGATGGCGCAGCGAATCAAAGGGGGTCCGGAGTGGGGCTAGTCCTAATATCTCCTAAGAAGACTATCATAGAGAAATCCCTGAGACTCGGGTTCTTGGCCACGAATAACGAAGCCGACTATGAGGCCTTGTTATAAGGAATGGCCATGGTGTAGAAAATGGGAGGAAAAGTAGTGGAGATGTTCTCGGACTCGAGACTAGTAGTGGGCCAAGTAAAAGGAGAGTTAGAAGCCAGAGACGCAAGGATGCAAGAGTACTTAAGCCAGGTTAAACGCTTGTAGTCAGACTTCGATCTTTTCAGCCTATCACACGTCTCCAGAAGTGGAAACACTCATGCAGATTCATTGGCCATGCTTGCTACCTCCTTGGCAGGGGGTCTACCTCGAATTATTCTTGTCGAGCATCTGGATAGAGCAAATGAGGTAACAAAAGGCATGGTCCGTATCCATGAGGTTAGAATGGGTCCTAGCTGGATGGACCCTATAGTAAGGTTCCTCAAAAATGATGTCTTGCCCGAGGAGAAATCAGAGGCTGAAAAAATAAGAAGAAACGCCCCTCAGTTCTGGTTGTCCGAGGATCACAAATTGTATAGGCACTCCTATTCTGGGCCATATTTACTGTGTATTCACCCAGAAGCATCAGAGTTACTGCTTGAAGAGCTGCACGAAGGGATTTGTGGGAGTCACACAGGCAGAAGATCTCTGTCGCACCGAGCTATTACCTAGGGATATTGGTGGCTGGGGATGCAGAAGGAAGCCCTAGAGTATGTCAAGAAGTGCGACCAGTGCCAAAGGTGTGCCCCAAATATTCATCAGCTAGATGGGGTCCTCAACCCTTTGTCTAGTCCATGGCCGTTCGCCCAATGAGGCTTGGACATTGTAGGCCCTTTCCCCAAGGCAGCAGGAAATAAGAGATATCTGTTGGTCGGCACAAATTACTTCACCAAATAGGTTGAAGTCGAGCCACTAGCCAACATCAGAGATGTGAATGTTAAGAAATTCATTTGGAGAAACCTTATTACACGATTTGGGGTCCCTCACACCCTCATTTCAGATAATGGACCCAATTTGACAGCAAAGCCTTTAGAAAATACTGTTGCGAATTGGAGATCACTAACAGGTACTCAACTCCAGCTTACCCTCAAGGAAATGGACAGGCTAAAGCTGTCAACAAGGTCATAGTCAATGGGCTTAAGAAGAGACTAGATGACGCTAAGGGGAGATAGGTAGAAGAGCTGCCGCACGTCTTATAGACTTATCTGACTACACCATAGCGGTCAACAGGGGAGACACCTTTTGCCATGACCTATGGGGTCAAGGCTGTTATCCCTCTAGAGGCAAACTTCTCAACGCTGAAAACGAACTCTTTCACCCCGGGTAGTAATGATGAACTACTGGGGAAGAACCTGGATCTGATTTATGAACGAAGAGAAAAGGCAATGATCCAGTTGGCCTCTTACCACCAGAAGCTCAAGCAAGGATATGATGCCAATGTGAAGCTTAAACCACTAGCACCAGGGGACTTGGTGTTGAGGAAAGTTGTGGGAGCTGCCAAGAACCCATCTTGGGAAAGCTTGGACCTAATTGAGAAGGACCATACCGAATTACTTCAGTAGCAGGAATAGGAGCATACTACTTAGACTTAGATGAAAAAGTTGTACCTCATCCATAGAATGTAAATAACCTGAAAATGTATTATTATTAACAAAAGCATTTCTCTAGTTCAAATTCTAAGTCTATCATGATTATATGTCTTGCATTTTGGCAACCGTCTTAGTACTAGACATAACCAAGGTCTTGCATGGTCCTCGGACTCAAACCTATGGGGAAAACTAGCTACTTCAAGAAAAATCTAAGTATTAGATAGAACCAAGGTCTTGCATGGTCCTCGAACTCAAACCTATGGGGAAACTAGTTACTTCAAGAAAAATCTAAGTACTAGATAGAACCAAGGTCTTGCATGGTCTTTGGACTCAAACCTATGGGGAAACTAGCTACTTCAAGAAAAACCTAGGTACTAGACAAAACCAAGGTCTTGCATGGTCCTCAGACTCAGACCTATGGGGAAACTAGCTACTTCAAGATTCATAAAAGTTGCGAATATGGCTTTAGTACACACTCGGTACGTCGGATCATATACTAGGTCCTTGCCCCCTAAAAATGTGGGTAGACGCAAACTAAGCGTCCCCTTAATGCTGGTGAGTTAGAATTTAAAGTTTTAATTTCAAATATGATATGTACACAGCCATTCTTACCCAGTAGGATAACCAATCATGAGACACAAGGTTCACAGTAATAACAATTGCAGTAATAACAATAAACACATAATGTAAAAAAATAAATAAAAAATAAAAAATAAAAAATAAAAATAAAAATAAAAAGAAGAAGAGAAGAGAAAGAAAGGAATTTCATACATTTAGTCTAAAAATTTAATTACAATGAATCCAATGTCCTTAAAACAAACAAAAAAAACTAACTAGAAAACTAAATTAGAACTAATACAAGAGTTAGTCGGGTCGCCTACTTCTTTAACTTTATCTTAACCCCTTCCTTGGGGAGCTGAGCAGGAGTGACCTCAGGACCCTTTGAGACATCACCCGGAGGAACGGTTCGAAAGGGCTGAACTAAGAGAGCTGGCTCCTCGGCATGAGGGGCCTGAGCACTAGCTGTAGACTCGGCAGCCTCCTAAGGCACTTCAGGATTCAAACTTCCATGTGTTTCTGTCGCCCCAGGAAGCTCACCCTCCTTGGCTGGCTCATTAGGAGTGGTTATGGCCAGAGCAGCCTCAGGCCGAGCAGTCTCAGCCTCTTCTAGAGCACTCTCAGCCTCGGAGCTGACATGGGCGGTCTCCCGGATGGCCGGAGGATAGTATACATTCTCCACCTTCCATAATCGGATGAAGCCTCAACCCCAGCTTGTTTGAGGGCTTCATTCCAAACCTGGGAGCAGTAAAGCCTGCATACTCCAGGGACTTGAGCCTTGAGAGTGGCCTGAGTCTCAGCCACTCCCAAGTCATAAGCCTCCTCCTTGGCTTTCTCCTTGGAGCTCTCGGCCTCCGTCCTAGCGAATTCTGCCTCTGTCTTAGCCCTCAAAGTTTCATCCCTGGCCCATCCTGCAACATTCTTAGCTCCCTCCGCCTCAGCCAGCTTCTTCTTTAGATCAACGATTTGCTCCTTAGCAATTCTCAGCTGATCTTTAGTTTCAAGTAGGCGCTTTGTCTGGCTCTCGGCCTGTCTCTGAGAGCTGGCTAGGCCTGATTCGGCGCTGTCCCTGGCCCTGGTCACCTTCTTCAGCTCCTCCCTTGCCTTCGAGAGATCAGCCTCGTAGTTTTTGAGGATCCGCACAGCATCCAAGCACTTGTCACGCTCGAGCTCTAGGGACCTGCTCTGCTCCTTAGCATCCTCCTCCAGCCTATTCCAGCCTCTAAGTGGCCTGGACGACCTGACAATTAGAACAAACACACGGTAAGTTGGAAACCAAGGAATAAAGATCAATAGAGTCACGTGTACTAGAAACCCTACCATGCCTAGGTATCTTTTGATGCTGAGAAAGACCTTTTGCCTCCTCAAATTCCCCAACTCGGCCATATCAGTGGGGGAGCAGCAGGGACCTCTCTAGCGCATCGGCCACATAAGTGCCTTCACCCCCTCGGAAGTCCATAAAGGAGGCATTGTCCATCAACGGCTCCCCGTGGAGCATTGAGGCAGGAAGCCAAGCTTGGGGCACGGATTAAGCGTCGACCTCTTTTTCCTGGCCGTGGTGCCCAATCTTTAATTGCTTTGAAACTCGTGGGGCTTCATATTCCTCTCAAGAGGCCGAGATTTTCCCCCGTCCACGGGCTTCTTGCCTTTGGCTGCCCTCTTCCTTTTTGGATTGGTGGGCTCGGGCTGAAGAGGCAGAGTCGATTTGGGGGGGGGGGGAGGGGAGGGAGGAAGTCTGGATCGTGGAGATGATGGTTGTAGTTGGGCGAAAGACAACCTGGACTGGGTAGGCTGAGGCTGGGGTGGAAGAGGAGGGAGCTTGGATTGTGACTTCCCCGGCGCGTCCTTCCTCGGTTGGCCCTCAATTAGATCGAACAGGCTAGTCGAGGGTTTTCTTTTAAAGCCCATTTTAGCTTGAGGAGATGTCCCTACTGATAGGAGATCCGCTTCGGTCAAATCAAGGTCACCCAAGTCACCAGAGGGATCCTCGGATAAACTGAATTGGTCAAATACACCAAATTCTTCCTCGGACGGACCCAAATCACCCTCGGCCTCCGCAACTTGGTGGGATGAAGTAGGGCCTGCCAATGGGATGCCTTCCGGGATGGGAGATCCTTCGAGAAGCACAAACTCGTGTTCTGCTACAATGATTTGTTGAAGCCGAGGGTCGTTAGCTCTGATCACGTGCTTTGAAGCAGGGAACGATTTCTAGATGGGATCGTACTCTAGGATCTTGTGAGCGGCCCTGACTTGGTTGTCAGCTTCGTTTACATAAACCGCCGCTTGAGAATAGTTTCTAAATCTCCCCAGTTGACTAGGTGAAAATGCCATTCAAAGGCGTGTAGATCTACAAAAAGAAAACATGTTCATATTAGTAATCGAACAACGCAAATTATGATGGCACAAAAGATTAGCCCTCTCCTACTCTCGACACCCCACCTGGTTCCCCCTCCTCTGTTGGGCAATGAAGGTCGTCGTGCCACTCCCTAGACACAGTGAGAAAGTCCTTGTTTAACCCTTTGCTGATCTCAGGGGGGCACTGGATAAGCCGAACCTTATCGTCCCTCGTCTTCATATAGAAGGATTTACCCTTCAGGTGTTGGAGGTTATAGCACCAGTTTACATTGTGATGGGTTAACCTCAACCCCATTTTCTCGTTTAAAGCATCCACACAACCCAAGATCCTAAACACATTAACAGCGCATTGGGTGGGAGCTAATCGGAAATGCCTAAGGTAATCCCTCATCACTGGCCCCATAGGAATTCTCACGCCACCTTCTATGAAGGCGATTAGGGGAATCACCACTTCACCCTCTTGCCTCCTAAAATGTGACTCCCCTTCCTCACAGTACCTCAAACCTACATTAGGGGGTATCCTATAATCGGCGATGAATTTTTCCATCGTCTTTTCGGACTCAACCAACTTTTTTAATTTACCCATCTCTAGAAACGGCTAAAGAGACTCAGGGAATGACAAAAGAAGGAGAGAAGTAAGAGGAAAAGAAACTTAGAAGAGAGAAAACGCGAGTTAGAGAGAGAGAAAACTTACAGAAATGAGGAAAAGTTCCTCGAACAGGCTTTGTGCTGGAAAGAGACGTAAGTTTGGTTGGAGATTTGACTGAACTCAGGATATGTGTGCAAGAACTCTTGAGTGCAAAAGTAAAGAGACGAATTGGTTCAAATGGGTATTTATACCTCCAATTAAAAATAACCATGCGGGTTTCCCGCCCATAAAGTTAAAAGAATCCCCACCGTTAGATTACCATCACACCGTTAAACGTAGGGAGCACAAAGCCGCCAGAATTTAATGAGAGCGCGTTCCATATACCAAAGCACCAGGAACGAGCCTTGGACAAGGGAAGAGGCTCTGGCACTGACAGAGGACAAGACTTGAGAAGCCATTATAAAGGCCTGAGGACACCAAAATCCCCCTCTCTGTTTGAGGAGCCGGACAGCAGGATTTTGAGGGGCTATTGTGGGGTCAAAGAATTTAACAATCCCGACGCACCTCATACTAAGCCCAACGCCCACGCCAAGGGGGAGGAAATGGCTGATGACGAATAAAGAAGGCCCAAATAGCCTGGAAACGTTGCTGAGGACGATCCTATTCTTGGTATCCCAGATCCCAAAAGGAAAGAATGGCACGCCGTCAAAGGCAGCCTCCCAGAGCGCCCCTAGAAAAAGGGCAAGTACAATAGGACACCCATGGGGGTATGGTGTAGGAGTAATTCAAGGAGAAACCGTCACCTCCTCATTAAGTGCACCCAACTAACATTCTGGCCACATTAATGAGGAAATGACCCCTGAACAGTGCGGTCTTAGTTACCGCAACTCACAGAAGGTTTGGGAAGGTAGCTGATGGGACGAGCACTCGAGTAAGGACCTGAATGATCAACAGATGGAGGGCCAAGATCGATTGTAAGGGGATATATAATGTGAGAGATCCTCCAAGAATGAGGGATCGAAGAATTAGGAGGAAGAGAAAAAAGGGGAATACAGAAGCAATATGCATGATCTTAAAAACTTTTGTAACCTAGCATTGAAGAAATAAGAAGAACACTAAGTTCCTCGAACGAAATGCCCGAGGACAGAATTTCATGCTTTAGTCCATATACTTGTTATTCAATCCATTCGTAACCGTGCCAAGTTGTTGTAATCCTCACTAAGACTTAGTTCTTAAACCTACTCTCTATAAATTCATTGTATTGGGCTAGTTGGGCTTAAGTCCACACATCTAGTAGTAGAAGTGCTTGAACCTCGTCCCTACAAAACCCATTTGCAAACTCAAAATCATCTTCTTGGATGGTTGATGATAGTGGTGGGTGTTGTCCCTCATCATTGCCACAAGTTTTTGTCAATGGAAATCCACATAAACCCAAGTTTCCATTGTAAGAATCATTTGTAAGCGTATTGAATTGTTTACCTTGAGGTATCAGTCCCACAAGATGGTTTTTTGAGAGATTTAAAATTGCCAGTGATGAAAGATCTGTCAATTGTATAGGAATGTCACCTATGAGCTTATTTGAGGAGAGATCTAACCATTCAAGATTAGTTAAATTTTTGAATAATATAGGTATATGACCGATAAGATTATTGTATGAAAAATTTAGCCCTTTAAGTGATCCAAGCTTTCCAATTATTTTTGGAATTTCTCCTTTGAAACTATTGTTCGAAAAATCAATGGTTGTCAATGGAGTCTGGATTTTCACTACATCTATATAATTCTGTTTAATATCAATCGTAATAGAATCTTGATAATAAGTATCACCCATATATTGCAGTTTAATGTTCTCCACGTTCCTATTCATCATCACTGTTAAATTCTTGAAAAAGTTTGATGACAAATGACCACAGAACATATTGTGAGAGAGGTCTATGATTCTTAAATTAAGGAATGAGAATTTAGTCTTGTGATTGCCTATTAAACCATGAAAGTTGTTTGATCGCAATAAGAGAACCCGCAACTCTAGAAGATTTACTAACCAACGAGGGAATGTGTCATTAACCTTGTTGTTTGAAACATCTAGAATTTTCAATTTTTTGCAATTGACCAATGAACGTGGCAATGGCCCTTCCAATTGATTGTCGGTGAGTTTAAGGCTTCTCAAGTTACTGCAATTTACAAATTTTGGGATAGTGCCATGAAGATAGTTATTTCATAGATCCAAATTTATGAGATCACTCATGTTTCCCAAACACGGAGGAATCATACTAAAATGATTATGAGAGAAATCAAGGTAGTTGATGAGATTGAGATTGCAAATCAAGGTAGGGATCTCTCCACTTAAATTGTTCCTTGAGATTGAAAAGAAAACAATGTGCAGTGGAAGTACATGAAGTGGCCAAGTACCTTCAATCAAATTATTAGAAAAATCAACAAATTTCAACGAAACAAGTCGGATTAACTCACCAGGAAATTTTTCGGTGATCAAATTAGAATGCAAATCCAAGGCCCACAAGTTTTGGCAGCCCAAGATCTCAATTGGTACATTTCCCAAAATTTGATTCAATCCGAGATCCAAGACTTCCAGATTTTCCAAGTTCCCAATCTCTCTCGGTATTGGCCCTGTAAGCTTGTTATCATTAACTCGAAATTGAATCAAAGACGAAAAATTTCCAATATTCTCTAGTATTTCGCCAGATAAATCACTTGAGAGAAGAAAGAGCCATTTCAGCTTCTTGAGCTGAAAGATTCTTTTGGGAATATTCCCAGTCAAATTGTTATTAGACAAATCAAGCGCCTCGAGATTCTGACATTTGGAAATTGAGGATGGAATGGTACCAGTAAAGTTGTTATCCTCCAACTGTAAAACCTTGAGCGTCGGCAAGTCTCTGATAAAATCCGGAATAGCACCGTGAAGCTTGTTGCCAAACAAGTTCAACAGCATCATGTTCTTCAGCTGAGCAAATGAGGATGGAATTTCACCCGTGAGCATGTTGTCCGACAAGCCCAGGGATTTCAAGCTCCACCGTCAAAGACCCCGAAAGCACATTCATGAACAAATACAGAGTGTGGAGCTTCTGTAGCTTCCCAATCTCTGGTGTTATCTCTTCGGTTAACCCACAGTTTGCGGCGTCGATATGAACAAGCTCCAACAGATATTCCACCCATGGGGATAAGCCGAGGTGGAATATCTATTTGTTATGCCCAGGTCACAGCAGTATCTCCTGAAATTTTTGCTATCAAACTGAAGTCCATTGTCCGAGATAAGGGTGTGAGGGATTCCAAACCAAGTGACAATATTTTTCCAAACGAATCTCTTGGTATCCACGTCCCTAATATTTGCCAATGGTTCAGTTTCAACCCACTTGGTAAAGTAGTCTGTGCCGACCAATAAATATCTCTTATTCCCTGCTGCTCTAGGGAAATGACTTACGATGTCCAAGCCCCACTGAGCAAATGGCCAAGGGTTGGATAGAGGATTAAGGACACCTCTTGGTTGGTGAATATTTGGTGCAAATCTTTGGCATTGGTCACACTTCTTCACATACTCTTGTGCTTCCCTCTGCATATTTGGCCACCAATAGCCTTGAGTGAGGGCCTTGTAAGACAAAGATTTGCCCCCTGTGTGGCTTCCACAAATCCCCTCATGTTATTCTTTCAAGAGCAATCCAACTGCTTCGGGGTGTATGCATAGCAGATATAATCCAGAAAAATATCTCTTATACAACTTTTGGTCCTCAGACAGCCAAAATCGAGGAGCCTTTCTTCGCACCTTGTCAGCCTTTGATTTCTCCTCGGGTAGGATATCCTCTTTAAGGAACAATACTATAGAATCCATCTAGCTAGATCCCACCCTAATCTAATGAATGTGAGCCACATTTCTCCCTACTTTAGTGGGCTTACACAAGTATTCCACAAGAATCACCCGAGGTAAACTTTGTACCGAGGAGGTTGCTAGTGTGGCAAGAGAGTCGAAATATGTATTTCTACTTCTAGGGATTTGTGATAAGTTAAAAGATTCAAATCTTAACTGTAAATGTCTAACCTGGCTCAAGTACTCTTGCATTTTGAGATCTCTGGCTTCTAACTCTCCTTGAACTTGGCCTATAACCAGCCTTGAATCAGAGAATATTTCCATTGCTTTTCCACCCATCTTCTGAACCATGGTCATCCCGACCAATAGAGCTTCATACTCAGCCTCATTGTTTGTGGCCAAGAAACCCAATCTCAAGGATTTCTCAATTATGATCTTCTCTGGAGATATCAGAACTAGCCCCACTCTAGATCCTTTGTGGTTCGTTGCACCATCAATGTATACTTTCCAGGACAGAGGTTCTTGTCAGGAGATTGCACCAACCGATTTTCCATCCATGTTCTGCTTCTCTAACCTCTCTTCTAGCGAGGTTTCAACAAACTCGGTCGTAAGATCGGCAAGGACCTGACCCTTGATAGAAGCGCGAGGCATGTACTTAATATCAAAGGCCCCTAGAATCGTACCCCACTTAGCAATCCTCCCAATGTAATCAGCGCTCTGAAGTAGAGATCTAAGTAGGAGCTAGGTTAGGATAACGACCGTGTGTGATTGGCAGTAGTGAGGGAGCTTACGTGTGGCATGCATCACTGTCAAAATGGCTTTCTCCAGTGGTAGGTAACAGACCTCGGCCTCGTGTAGTGACTTGCTCACATAATAAATTGGCCTGTGTACACCACTATCAACTTACACCAGCACCAAGCTTACCGCATGGGAAGCAACTGCGATGTAGGCAAACAAGACCTCGTCCACCTTGAGCCTGGACATAATGAGTGGTCGAGATAAATACTCTTTCAATTGCTAAAAGGCAAAAACACACTTCTCAGTTAATTCAAATCCCTTCCACTTGTTTAACAACTGGAAGAAAGGTTTACACTTGTCTGCTGACCGAGAGATGAATCGGTTCAGAGCAGTAGTCATCCCCGCTAGCTTCTGGACTTCTTTGGGATTCCGAGGTGGCTGTAGATTGTTGATTGCTTTAATCTGGTCAGGGTTAACTTCAATTCCGTAATGCGTAACCATGTACCCCAAAAACTCCCCTAATCCGACCCCAAAAGAACACTTAGAAGCATTAAGTCGTAGCTTATGCCTTCTCAAGATCTCAAAGATATTCTCGAGGTCGTTAATGTGCTCAAATTCCACCTTACTCTTGACCACCATGTCGTTTATATATACTTCAATATTCTTACCCAGTTGTGGTTCAAACATCCTAATCAACATCCTCTGATAAGTAGATCTGCATTTTTCAATCCAAAATGCATCACTTTGTAATAGTAGTTTCCAATAGGAGTGACAAAAGCTATTTTTTCTGATCCTCCAAGGCTAAACGTATCTGGTGGTAGCCTTGAAAGACGTCTAAAAAGCTCATCCGAGGATGACCTACAGTGGTATCTACCAGCTGGTCTATCTAAGGCATGGGGAAAGGATCTTTTGGGCTGGCCTTATTCAGAGCCGTGAAGTCCACGCACACCCATCACTTTCCATTTTTCTTCTTCACAACCACACTGTTGGCCAACCACTCTAGGTAGAACACTTCTTTGATAGTCCTAGCTTGTTTAAACTTCATCACCTCGTTTTTGACAGTGTCGAAATGATCCTTAGATGAGCGCCGATGTGGTTGCTTTCTGGGGGTGACAGATGGATTAACATTCAAATTATGACAGATGAAGTTCGGATCCACACCCGGAGCCTCGTATGCATTCCATTCGAACACATCAACGTTCTTCTTGAGAAACTTTGCCAGCTCTTCTTTCTCCTAAGGAGGTAGTTGAGCCCCAACCTATAAAAAAAAAAAACTTCTTCGGGTCATCACCTACAACAATCTTCTTTAAATCCTTACATTTCGTCTCCTCGG
Organism: Quercus robur; assembly: GCF_932294415.1. Taxonomy (NCBI): domain Eukaryota; kingdom Viridiplantae; phylum Streptophyta; class Magnoliopsida; order Fagales; family Fagaceae; genus Quercus; species Quercus robur. Next base: position 47,532,999 of record NC_065543.1, read on the forward strand.
CTAGCCCATCGACAAGTAACATTGGAGTCTTTGACTGCTACAAGCTCCTCAATCTGGTCCTTTATTGGATACTTCACCTTCAAATGCAGAGTGGAAGAGACGGCCCCTAAGGCATAAAGCCAGGGTCTAACCACAATGACAGTGTAAGGAGAGTATGCATCCACTACAATGAAATCCACTGTGACAACCTCTGACCCTGCCTGTACGGGCAACATAATCTGACCCCTTGGGATGACAACTTTCCCATTAAAGCTCACCAGAGGTGAATCATAGGCTGTCAGGTCCTCAGGCTTTAAGTTCAGCCCTCTGTACAAGTCAGGATACATAATCTGTGCACCACTGCCCTAGTCTACCATTACCATTTTTACATCATACCCTCATATTCTAAGGGTAACCAACAAAGCATCATCGTATGGTTGAATGATTCTTATCTTGTCCTCATCCGAAAAACTCAGTATCGGTCGGATTTCCACTCTAGCCCTCTTCGGCATAGAATTAAAGTCCTCAGCTAGTAGCTGAGCTACAGACATCACCTTGGAAGGATGAGAACCAGCTCTCCCAGGTGCAGCAAAGATGACATTGATTGTGCCTAATGGGGGCCTTGAGGAGGCATTTCCTTGAGTCCCTGTCCTCGATTGGTCTCCTTATTTGTTGGGCCGATACAAAAACTGTTGTAACCTTCCCTCTATGACCAATTGCCCTAGGTGGTTTCACAGAGTTCTGCAGTCTTCGATGGTATGTCCCCGCTCCTGATGGTATTGGCAATGGAGGCTTTGGTTGCGCCTTAAGGGATCTCCTCTCATTTTGGTTGGTCATTTGAAGTATGGCTCATTCTTGATCTTCTCCAAGATTTGATGCACTGGTTCTCGGAACACAGTATTAACCACCTGAGAGGCCGTAGACCCAGACTGTCCCGTAAAATCCCTTCGAGGTTTGTTGTTATTGTACTTGTCCGACTTGAAATCCCTCCTCTCTTGAGAGATAACCTTACCCTTTCCCTTTTCTTGTTGTTGGTCTTCCTCAACCATCTTGTACTCATAATTGTGATCCATAGGCTGACGAACACTTCTTACTGGCTTCTTAGTTAAGGATTTTCTCAAATCATGCTCGATGGGCAATTTGACCTTGAAGGTCCTTATAGCCATGTCATCAAAATCCCCATTAATTTCATTAAACATCTTTCAGTACCTATCCAAGTATGTTTTCAGGGTCTCACCTTCTTGTATGGACATGGATAATAGAAAATCTAAGGGCCGAGGAACCCTAGTACATGTAATGAAATGAGACCCAAATGCTCAGGTGAGTTCCTTGAAGGAGTCAATAGAACTTGCACCCAGACCATCAAACCACCTCATAGCCATAGGCCCCAAGTTAGATGGAAATACCTTGCACATTAAGGTCTCATTCTTGGAGTGTATAGTCATTCTCTGGTTGAAGTGACTTACATGCTCCACAGGGTCTGTATAACTGTTGTATATGGTGAATGTTGGCTGGGTGAATCGTCGAGGAAGTCTCCCTTGCTCAATCTTGCATGTGAAAGGAGATCTAGAAATTTGTTTAAACGCTTTGCTCATCACATCGTTCCCCAGGCCTTTGGAAGATGAGCTTCTGTTTTTGTATTCATAGTGGTAGTCCTCATTGTATGAAAAAGACTCACTGGAAGGAGTCCTTGACTTTTGCCTATAACTATCGTCTTCCTCATCGCCAGAAGAGAAATTACAAACGAAAGGAGTTCGCCTTCTCCGTTCGTGGTGCAACTTCCTTTTTAAATGATCAATCTCCTGCTGCATGACCCTGGTATTTTTCTCCTGATAGAGGTGGCTACCACCCCTAGAATGACTCCTACTAGTATGGGTAGTATGCACACTCCCCTCCCGGCCCCTTTTTCGTTTGAGATTGACAAAATGATTTTCACATTGGGAACCCCTAGATTCTGCTTGGTGTGGACCTGAACCTACCATAGTTGGAAATCAAACTCACTGAAACACCAGAATTTCCAACAAACAGCGCCAATTGTAAGGACCAGATTTGGATCTTAGCCCAAATGATGGATGAACTCAAGCCCAAAAAGCCCAAAACAATGAATTTGTAGAGAGTAGGTTGGAAAACTGGGCTCAAATGAGTTTGATGACCAATATAGTGGGTTTCAATGACAAGAACAAAAAGACAGATTGATTCAACTAAAGAAAATCGTTTTCGGCACAGTCTGAGGAGATCAGTTCTTATATATCTCTCTTAAGTTTGATTACAAATTGTTTCTTGATTACTACAGTGTTTTTCTCTTGATTTCTAGATCCCTTCTTCATGAAGGGTCTCTTCCATTATATAGTTCTCTTTAGACGATCTTACCCCTCCACTTGTAGACCATCCAAGTTTTTACTTAAGCCCATCGGACACCCTCTCAGGCCCTCTATGCGTTGGGGTAGCCAATGCAACACTGCTCAGGGATTTTCTCCGCATTAATACAATTAGAAAGTTAGCTGTAGAGCATTTAATGCGGTGGTAGCAGCTTTCTTCTTAGATATTTTAGGATTCCTCCCTGTCCTGCATTCCTGTAATGCATATTCGTATCAATAGAACTTTCCTAGAGTGCTCCCTTGGACGGCAAACTGACTCTTCTGACTTCAGCTTTGACTAACCGATGAGGTGTTCATCCTCAGCCTACCCTCTCGGGCCCCAATGACCAAAACTGACTTTTTGAATTACTAACACGGACTCCCCTAACAACATTTACTCCTCCTCGGACAACCTTATGTCCTCGGATTTGGCCTCAGGCCCAATGTATACATAGATAGTAAGCTCCTGCGTCTAATGTGTACATAGATTATGAGCTCATGGGCCCAATATCCCTACAGTGTCAATCCTTATTCCTTAAAGCACTAGGTGCATTTTCTATATTGTTTCTCCCCGGGAAAATGTGCTTTACACTAGGTCCCAAAGATATATATACTTTTAAATATATGAAAATGTATTTAATCATAACAAACTATTCTTTTTGAAGAATTAGGTGGTATACAAAGAAGAGAAAACTCAACAAGTCAACAACTATCATAAGGACTTAAATTTAAATTCCACTCTTGTCTGCATTGAATATTTCTAGCGAAATTTGCTAATGCAAATAAAATTATTATTCTTTTTAATTCTTTAGTTGATGATCATTTTAAGTAGGAATTAAAGTACAAAACTAAATGCAACTACAGCAGTCCAACTAGAAATATTTGTTTGTTTGTTTGATATAAGGAAGTGTTATCTTAATATCTAACCAAATTATTCCACTCTTTTTTTATGAAATACCCCAACCCCATGAATAGATAATGTCATAAGATTAAGAGTAGGACCTCCAAATTTATTGCATACCCTAGATCAATGAGCTCATCACTCGAGTAACCCATGAGGGTCAAACAAATAGTTCAAAATAACAACAAATAATCTACCAACCAGACAAAGAGAAAAAATAAAAGCAGAAACAAAATGCATCACAACTTAGTTATATCAAAATAAAGTTTTATTTCAACACATTTGGTTGGGAAAAAAAAAAAAAAAAAAACTCTAGGAGAAACATAATTGAATTAAAACATGCATAATTAAAACATCTTACTTTGTACTATAAAATTAACTTCACTCTTCAAGCGATCCAACCAACAACATCTTCTTTGTTCTGCAAAATGTAGGTAATAATCACAAGGAAGTAATAATAATAATTTTTTTTAAGTGTAGTTTTAGAATATGTCCCTGATTATTTGGCACTTCAACTAGCAAGGTAGAGGAGTTGCCCCTTAAAATAATAATAATAACAAATAAAATAAAATATGGTAATAGCCTCAACATTGACACAAAAACAGGTATTTTTGACTAGTAGAAAATAAATTAAAAATGAAAAATCATATTTACAATTTAAAAGGACATTTTTTTAAGAACCAAAATTATGAAATAAAGTATTTTCTAATATGACTCAATAAAAAAATGTATTTTCGAATATAATAGTACATAAATAAATACCTGAAATCCTTATTTGTATTTGTAAAATTCTGCTTCATCTAATTCTTTCATGAGCATTCTTCTTGGATCTTCGCACCTTGTGGCGTCGTTCTCCATAAATAATAGTCAAGAGATATTTTGATTTTTCACTTGAGAACACAAAATATCCCATACCTAATCCGAACATGAAACCACATCCATACCCCAACAATACAACTTTCCAATGAAATCCATTTGCAAACCCAAAATCATCTTCTTGGATGGTTGGTGATGGTGGTGGTTGTTGTCCCTCATCATTGCCACAAGTTTTTGTCAATGGAAATCCACATAAACCCAAGTTTTCACTATAAGAAGCATTTGTAAATGTATTGAATTGTTTACCTTGAGGTATCAATCCCACAAGATGGTTTTTTGAAAGGTTTAAAATTTCCAATGATGTAAGATCTGTCAATTGTATAGGAATGTTGCCGGTGAGCTTGTTTGAAGAGAGATCTAACCATTCAAGATTAGTTAAATTTCCGAATGATATAGGTATATGACCTGTAAGATTATTGTGTGAAAAATTTAGCCCTTTGAGTGGTCCAAGCTTTCCAATTACTTTTGGAATTTCTCCTTTGAAACTATTATTGGAAAAATCAATAGTTTTCAATTGAGTTAGTATTTTCTCCATGTCAATATAATTCCCTTTAATATCAATTGTAACAGAAGCATAATTATCATAATAATCACCTCTTTTGATAACAAAATGATAATCATCACCAATATATTGCAATCCATCATTATCCATGTTCCCATTCATCATGGCTGATAAATATTTGAAAAGGTTTGATGGCAAATGACCACGGAACATATTGTGAGAGAGGTCTATAACTCCCAAATTAGGAAATGAAAATTTAGTCTTGTGATTGCCTATGGAGCCATGAAAGTTGTTTGATCGCAATAAGAGAACCCGTAACTCTAGAAGATTTACCAACCAATGAGGGAATGTGTCGTTAAGCTTGTTGTTAGCGACGTCTAGAATTTCTAATTTCTTGCAATTGACTAATGAACGTGGCAATGACCCTTCTAATTGATTGTTGGCAAGTTTAAGACTTCTCAAGTTACCACACTTTACAAATTTTGGGATGGTGCCATGAAAATTGTTATTTCGCAGTCCCAAATACATGAGATCACTCATATTTCCCAAACATGGAGGAATCATGCTAAAATGATTATGAGAGAAATCAAGGTACTTAACAAAATTGAGATTGCAAATCAAGGAAGGGATCTCTCCACTTAAATTGTTCCTTGAGATTGAAAAGAAAACAATCTGCCGTGGAAGTACATGAAGTGGCCAAGTCCCTTCAATAAAATTATCTGAAAAATCAACAAACTGCAACAAAACAAGGCGGCTTAACTTACCAGGAAAGTTTCCGGTGATCAAATTAGAATGCAAACTGAGATATGTCAAGTTTCGGCAGCCTAAGATCTCGGCAGGTACATTTCCCGAAATTTGATTCAAACTGAGATCCAAGGTATCTAGATTTTCCAAGTTCCCAATCTCTCTCGGTATTGGCCCAGTAATCTTGTTATCATTAACTCGAAACCGAATCAAAGACGAACAATTTCCAAAATTTTCTGGTATTTCGCCAGATAAATCGTTTGAGAAAAGCAAGAGAAATTTCAGCTTCTTGAGCTGAAAGATTCTTTTGGGAATATTCCCAGTCAAATTGTTAGAAGACAAATCAAGCCTCTCGAGATTCTGACATTTGGAAATTGAGGATGGAATGGTACCAGTAAAGTTGTTTGCCCACAACTCTAAATTCTCGAGCGCCGGAAAGTCTCCGATAAAGTCCGGAATAGCACCGTGAAGCTTGTTGCGAAACAAGTGCAACAGCGTCATCTTCTTCAGCTGAGCAAACGAGGATGGAATTTCACCCGTGAGCATGTTGCACGACAAGTCCATGAATTTCAAGCACGCCAAATTCCCAAGCTCCACCGTCAAAGACCCCGAAAGCGCATTCACTTGCAAAAACAGAGTGTCGAGCTTCTGTAGCTTTCCAATCTCCGGTGGTATCTCTCCGGTTAACCCACAGTTTGCGGCGTCGATACGAACAAGCTCCGACAGGTTTCCGATCTCGGCGGGAATGCCTCCCTCGTAGGCATTGAAGTATCCAAGGTAAAGCTCACGCAGGGTCGTCAAGTTTCCGATCTCGGCAGGTATAGTGCCGTTTAGTTCGTTGCCGGAAACGGCCAAATACTCAATAAACTGCCATTGTCCGTACTGGGTCGGGATCTGACCGGTGAAATAGTTCCCGCCGAGATGCAAATGGCGGAGGTTAGGCATTTCAACGACAGTGAGAGGCAACTCACCGGTCATGTTGTTGTCGTAGAGATCGAGGACTTGGAGGTTCTTGAGGGAAGCGAGTTGGGTTGGGAAAGTGCCGTTGAAAATGTTGTTGGAGAGGTTGAGGTAGCGGAGAGCCGAGAGAGAAGAGAGCTGCGGAGGAATGGGGCCGGAGAGTCGGTTAGAGGCGACGGTGAGGTTCGAAACGAAGCGGAGGTGGGCGAGGTCAGGGGAGAGAGTGCCGGAGAGGTTGAGACCGGAGAGGTCAAGAGATGTCACGTGACGGTGAGTGGTGTCGCTGCACGTGACGCCCCTCCACGTGCAGTGGTTGGTGGTGGCGTTCCATGATGAAAGGGCCGATTGTGGGTCGTCTATGAGGGACTTTGCCGAGAGAAGTGCTTTGTATTCTGGGATGTGGGCTGAGTGAGTTGTGTGGATTTGGAGGTGGAGGTGGAGGAGTAGCAAGAGGAGGAGCTGCATTTTTTTTTTTCTTTTTTGGATTGGGATGGGGGGTAGATGGAGAGTGACTGCGGTGGGAGTGAAGAGTTTCAGTCAGACTGATGAGAAGAGTTGATACTTTGTACTTTGAAGCTAGCGTGATTTTATTCTTCAATCTTTATTTAAAATACTAAAAAGGAAACTCATATTATTAGTATTATTTATTATTTGTGCGTTTGGATCACGATTCCGCGTTTGCGTTCCTTATTTGCGCGTTTTTTTTTTTTCTTTTTTTTTTTTTTCACAGCCGCAGTTGTTGACCATTCTGGATCTAACAGTGCGCATCAGTGGCTCGGTTTGTACCCTGTTTGTATACTGTTTATCAGAAAAATAAAAAAAAAAATAAGTTTTACAATACTATTTATATATTTAAAAATTATTTTATTATAGTATTTTTAATTTTTAGTTTAAGAAAAATAAATTATATTCAAACAGATCTTATATATTATTATTATTATTATTATATGTATTTTTTGATACTTAACAATATGATTTTTTTTTTTAAATATTAGGCTCCGTTTGTTTTGGCTTCAAACTGATTCCGGAAATGATTTTTCGGAAAAGTTGATATTTGGTTGTTACTTCAAATTGGGTCAAACTGAAAAGCATTTCTGGGTTGACTGTAAAATATAACCAAAACGGTGGAAAATGATTTCCGTTTTCATTTTCACTTCAAATGATTTCTGGCCTGGGAAAATAAAAGAGAGAGAGAGAAAGAGCAAGAAGATCGCCTTGTCGGAGCAAGAAAACAACCAGATTGCATTGGAGCAAGACGATTGCACTGCTCTGATCGTTCAAACCCACCCTCGTCGAACCCAGTCACCGATCATCGAGATCGTCTCGCCATTTTCGGACCACGCGCAAAGAGAGAGAAAGAAGAGAGAGTAGAGAGATCGTCGCACCACTGGCGAGATCGTATCGCCATCGTTCTTGAACCCACTCGCACCAGATCGCCGACGAACCCACTCGCACTGCGCCAATCGCACCAGATCGCAATGCGCTGATGAACCCACCACTTCAACGAACCCATTCGTCAAACCCACCACTCCGACAAATGGGTTTTCTTTCACTCAGATCGCGCCATTGATGAATTTTTTTTGGTTGGGTTTTGTTTGGAAGCTGAGAAAATGTGAGCATCAAGTAGAAAATGTGTTTTCTGTATTATTTTCCAAGAATACAACCAAACACCAAAAAATATTTTCCAAAACATTTTTTGGAATGCAACCAAACACTTGAAAATATTTTCCTTTCCCAAAAATATTTTCCTTTCCAGAAAATATTTTACATCCAACCAAACACTACCTTAAAGTAGATAGGTCCTAGCTTTAAATTTTAATCATGAAGAGATGCATTGGGGGTGGGGAGTTACTTACAAATTACGACTTACAAGTAGAGAGAGGGAGAGAGAGAGAGAAGGAACAGAAACCATCACTTGAAGGGACAGGCGTAGGTGCAAGGCTCTGTGCATTGATGGAAATCTTGAAGGTTATTCATTTATTATTTTTATTTTTGATGTATGTTTATTGTTCTTTAACTAGAGTAGGAAGGTTCCAATAAAATTTTTAAAAAAATAAATAAATAAAGGGCATGCATGCAGTATGCAGATGCAGGAAGGGAATAAATAAAAAGGTAAGAAAGGAAAAAGGAAATTTTCGAATATGCATCTCTCGTTAGCCCAAGTAGGGATGACAATTTTTCCCCACCCCTCTCTGTTTTACCCCCACGTGGATTTTCCCCGCCCCGCAAAGGTGGTAGGGTGGGGATGGGGCAAGATTTTAGCCCTGCACCACGAGGCAGGGCGGGGATGGGTTTAGACTTTTTAGACCCACCCTGCCCCACCCCATCCAGTCCCCACCTCCTCTTGCATTGCTAAATGTTATAATTATAAAATTTTCATACCCTAAAATCCTACTATTTAAACAAACATATTAATATTAGCTTATTTTATTTTACCCAATGTGGTTTTTTTCCTTTATTTTGTCATGTGTTATATTATTAATTTTTTTTAAATGATTGTCTTGTTAAACACTTGGATATATTGTTCAATTTTTTCTAAAAATTGATTTGATTTGATTTAATGGGATAAATTTAGTTGTAATTTCAAGTATATTTTTATTAATGAAATTGGTTTCATTAAAAAAATTGTACTAATTGTATGGCAAATTAACAAAAAATAGAATTTTACGGAGTGGGATGGGGCTTCGTGGGGCCCCAAGGGGTGGAGATGGGGCAAGAAAATTTTCTCCATCATGCAAGGCGGAGCGGGGATGGGGCCAGACAAAATCTTGCCGGGTAGGGGCGAAGACCCCATCCTTCAGACCCGCCCCACCCTATTGCCATCCCTACAGTCCTCAACTGGTTTTAGATGTTTGTCTATTAAAAAAAAAAAAAAAAACTGCATTGATTAGGAGAAAGAGTCATTATAATTTAGGCTAAAATACAAAACCCACCCCCCCTATGTTTCACCATAATTTATTTCAGTACTCTTACTCAGCTTTTGTTTAATTCAGTTCTCTAAGTTTTAAAAGTATTCAATTAAGACCTTAGTTATTGTACGGCACCGAGATTCCAAAGCCCATACTGGCCTTGGGCCCAGACCCATCTAGGCCCCGGGCCCAAGCCCATACCGGCCTTGGGCGCAAGTCCAGCAGAAAGTTCCAGTTACCTTGTGCCCTTCTTGAAACTGCCTTAGAGTAAAAAACAAGTTTTGGGTATTGAGTTCCCAGAGTTGACCGGTTAAGCTTTCCCGGTAGAGCGTATGAGTCATATCCGGGAAAATCATGATATGCACGGGAACGTGAGTTGCCGAACATAATCGGTCAAAATGGAACCAAGTTCCAAGATCATAAATGCTGCACCACCCTTTCACCTAAACACCCACTTTAACCAGATAATACTGGACCTTCAGTAGCACTAACGGTGACTGTAATCATAATCTCCCCACTAACCTTGGCTATAAATAGAAGAAAGTTGGGAGAAGAAGGGGTTCAGAAATATTGAGAGAAAACAGTCAAGGAGAGGGTACTAACTGGGTGTTACTTTGAGTCTCTCTGCCGAGAACGACCCATTGTAGGAAATACTTAAGCCCACTACAAATAAATTGTGAGCCCAAGTGACCCAAGGTCCAGAAGTCTTGCACTTGGTTCTTACAATTGGCGCCCACCGTGGGGCTCTCCTACGAAGCTGTGGTTTGAGAGAGACTCAAGCAAGGGAGATGTCTGAGGAGCGTTCAGGGGGGCACGTCCCGAGCAATTCCGCAGGATCTTCTCGGGGATCGACGGGGAGGGAGAGAAGGCAGAAGCGGCTGGAGGATAGGGAGCATCCAAGAAGAGAGGAAAGGTCCGGATTGGGAGAAGGATCGGCCCAGACACACCGGACGATTTCAGGCGTCTCTGCACATCAGCAACATGATGATAGAGACCGGGAGCTGGAGCGGTTACGCAGATTAGTAATGGACTTGGAGCTGGAAGCAAGGGGTCGGCGCCACGAAAGGAACCACAACCCCCAACCCAGGAGAAACCGTGGCGAGGAAGGTTCCAGCCGATCTGTTACACAACGACGCCGAGACCGATCACGTTCTCAAGAGTCACATCGACACTCCCGGGAGACACGTCGTAGACGGGACCGTTCCCGGTCGCATGGATATGATAACCAAGGGTCAGAGTCGCCAGAGGAGCGGCGGCACCACAACGCCGCGATGGACGCCATGAGCAGGGCCTTGCGGATGGCAGCCCGGTCTCCATTCTCTGATGAGATTGAACGGGCACCCATGCCGAGCAGATTCACGCGTCCACCATTCAATTCCTATGAGGGGAGGACAGACCCCGTGGAGCATGTCAGTCATTACATCCACATGATGTCTTTGCATGCACACAACGATGCATTGATGTGTAAATTGCGGCTAGCACCTTCAGGATGGGGCTCCCCGAAGATTCTGAACTGCGGGAGTCGCTGACAAGAAGACCCCCGGAGGATATGAGGCAACTGATGAGACGCATAAAGGAGTACAAACGCCTGGAGGATGACCGGCTGTAAAGCAGGGGGAAAGCTCCTTTTACGGGGAGATCTCAGCAAAGCATCTTGCCGCCAAAGCCAAAAAGGGACTTCAGAATGCAGGAACCAGAGGTGCAAATCGAAGGGGTTAATGTGTTGTTTAAAGAGCCCGTGCACAAAATATTGGAACGGATAAGGAACGAGTCATTCTTCAGATGGCCGAACAAAATGGGGGGCGACCCATCTCGGAGGAACCAAAGCCTATACTGCACCTATCACAGAGACAAGGGGCACACCACCGAGCAGTGTAGGGTATTGAAAGATCATCTCGGACAGTTAGTGAAGGCAGGGCACCTGAAAGAGTTTGTAGCAGATTCCACTGACCGGGAGACCGGGCAGGGCGCCCAACAGAAAAGGAACCCCCATCCACCACCCCTGGGGGTAATCAACGTCATTCATGCCGCACCGAGAAGAGCAGCAGCGGTAAAAAGGGTAATGACAGTGGCTTGCGCGGAGGGAGAATCATCCAAGAAGCAGAAGAAAGTTGGACGGCTGGACATCTCGTTCGGAGAAGATGATTTGGAAGGAACAATCCAACCTCACGACGACGCTTTGGTGGTGACGGCCCGGATAGGCGGATTCTTGGTGAAGAGGGTGATGATTGATCAGGGTAGCGGGGCTGACGTTATGTACCCGGACCTCTTCGATGGGCTCGGGTTAAAAACCCAGGATTTCGCAAAGTATGACACGCCATTGGTCTCGTTTGACGGGAGAGTTGTGATTCCCGAGGGGCAAATCTCTCTCCCAGTGGACATGGAGGGCAAGGAAGTTACAGTTACGTTCATAGTAGTCCGATCATTCGCACCTTACACCGCAATCCTGGGGAGGCAGTGGATTCACGCCATGGGGGCCGTTCCGTCCACCCTTCACGTGAAAGTAAAATTTCCTACTGAGTATGGAGTTGTAGAGGTAAGGGGGAATCAACAGGTGGCGAAGCAATGCCTCGTAGCCGCGGTCCGGTGGGAAAAGGAACAGCTCGGTCAAGCTGAGCACGCCGAGAAAGAGACTGCATAGCAATTACAGATACCCCGGGAAACTGGGGCGGACGTTGCCGAGGAGGTGCTGAAGGTAAGAATTCTCCCAGATAGTGACAAATATTTCCAGATTGGTACAAGCATGAATGACCGGGAAAGGGTAGAGATGTTGTTGTTCCTGTTGCAGAACATAGATGTCTTCGCATGGAACCCGTATGAAGTGCCCGGCGTAGACCCCGAGTTCATTGTTCACAAACTCAATGTGGACCCATCATTTCCCCCGAAAAAGCAGAAGCCGAGAAGAGCATCAAAGGAACACGTCGATGCAGTAAACCTGGAGGTCCAGCGACTGAAGGAAGCCGGGGTCATAAAAGAAATATTCTTCCCGAGATGGCTAGCAAACACTGTCGTAGTGAAGAAGAAAAGCGGTAAATGGAGAGTTTGTGTGGACTTCACCGACTTGAACAGAGCGTGTCCCAAGGATCCATTCCCGATGCCCAAGATTGATCAGCTAGTGGATGCCACTTACGGGCACCCGAGAATGAGCTTCCTAGACGCCTTCCAAAGCTACCACCAGATTGCCTTGGCGCCCGAGGACCGAGAAAAGACAGCATTTATATCCCCGAACGCAAACTATCACTACGAGGTCATGCCGTTTGGATTGAAGAATGCCGGGGCCACCTACCAGCGTATGATGACAAGGATGTTCCGAGAAAAAATTGGGTGCACGGTTGAAGTTTATATCGACGACATGGTGGTAAAAAGCAGAAAAGAGTCGCTGCATACTGAAGACCTTCGGGGAGTATTCGAGATACTACGGCGACACAAGCTGCGCCTGAATGCCGAAAAGTGCACTTTCGGAGTGGGGGCTGGCAAGTTCCTGGGTTATCTGATCTCCACTCGGGGAATAGAGGCTAACCCCGACCAAATAGAGGCCGTCAATTGCCTCAAACCACGGAGCAATCCTAAGGAGGTGCAAGTGCTCACTGGGATGTTGGCCGCCCTGAACCGATTCATCTCCAAGTTTGCCGATCGCTGCCGGCCATTCTATCAGCTTCTGAAGAAGTGGAAGGGGTTTCAATGGGACGAGAGCTGCGATGAAGCTTTTCGAGAACTAAAGGAATATTTGGCAAAGGCGCCAAGGTTGACAGCCCCGGAGCCCGGGGAGGATCTGTTTATGTACCTTGCAGTCACCGATCATGCCGTAAGTGCTGTGTTACTATGGGACCGGGGAGTACAAATGCCGGTGTATTACATGAGCAAAACCTTAGTCGATGCTGAGACAAGGTATCTGCCTCTTGAAAATTTGGTTTTGGCCCTGGTACACGCCACGAGGAAGTTACCACACTACTTCCAGGCACACACAGTGTTCGTCCTCACCGAGTATCCATTGCAATCACTGTTGAAAAGATCCGACTTCACAGGACGGATTGCTAAATGGAGGACTCGGTTGGGATCGTTTGACATAAGATACCGACCTAGAAGCTCGGTGAAGGGACAGGTTCTCGCTGATTTCATCGCGGAATTTACACCCAAGAATGAAGGCAAGGTAATCTGTAGTGTGGAGATTCGCCCGTGGAGGTTATTTGTGGACGGCGCATCAAATGCTATGGGGGCCGGGGCTGGTATTGTCATAATCACCCCTGAAGGTATGCGACTGGAACACTCCTTCAGATTGGGGTTCAAAGCCTCGAACAACGAAGCCGAATATGAAGCCCTACTGGCCGGGTTGAGGGCAGTATTGCATCTAGGTGCAAAGGACGTAGAGATCTACTCGGACTCTCGGCTAGTTGTTTATCAGATCACCGGGGACTTCGAGGCTCGGGACCCCCGAATGAAAGCTAATCTAAGTACGGCAAAGCAAATTATCGGTCAGTTTGGAACGGTAAAGATATCCCAGGTAGCCCGGTCACAAAACAAGCATGCTGACTCTCTTGCCACGTTAGCCTCATCGGCTACCGAGGACACACCAAGGCTTATCATGATAGAACTTATAAGGGAGCCAAGCATCTGTGTGAAGACTGCTCTCGACCAAGCCGGAGTAGAGGTTGCGCAGGTGGCGGTAGCCGGACAATGCTGGATGAACCCGATCATAGGCTTTCTTTCCGAAGATAAAGTTCCAGAGGATGAGACCGAGGCCAACAAGATTCGACGAATGGATCCCAGGTACTGGTTGTCTTCGGATCGAAAGTTGTACAGAAGGTCCTTCGCGGGCCCTTACCTCTTGTGCCTGCATCCCGAAAGAGTCAAGGAGCTTCTAACCGAGCTGCATGAAGGAGTGTGCGGCGGGCATGCTGGGGGACGATCTTTAGCACACAGAGCAATGACGCAGGGGTTTTGGTGGCCACAGATGCAGAAGGACGCCGCCGAATACGTTCGGAGCTGCGAACAATGTCAAAAGCACGCACCAATGATCCATCAGCCGGCAGGACGTCTAAATCCTGTCAGCAGCCCGTGGCCATTTGCACAATGGGGGCTTGACATCCTCGGGCCATTCCCCCTATCAACGGGGAACCGCCGATTTTTACTGGTGGCTGTAGATTACTTCACAAAGTGGGCTGAAGCTGAAGCCTTGGCCAATATCCGGGATACTGACGTGAAAACATTTGTGTGGAAAAACATAGTTACAAGGTTTGGGGTGCCAAATTCGCTAGTAACAGACAATGGGCTACAGTTCGACAGCAACGCTTTTCGGACCTTTTGCAGCGAGCTCGGCATCAAGAACAAGTATTCAACCCCGGCGTACCCCCAGAGCAACGGCCAAGCCGAAGCAGTAAACAAGACTATTTTGAACGGGCTCAAGAGAAGGTTGGATGGAGCGAAAGGAAGATGGGCAGAAGAACTACCCAGCGTTTTATGGGCCTACCGCACGACCCCCAGGAGATCCACGGGGGAAACCCCATTTTCTCTGGCATACGGAGCAGAAGCGGTGATACCGACCGAGGTGAGCTTATGCAGTGCACGGGTCGCCGGGTTTGACCCCGTACAGAATGCCGACCTGATGATGGAGCATTTGGATTGGCTAGAAGAATGCAGGGAGGCCGCGACCGTACGTCTTGCCGAGTATCAGCAGAAGCTGGCCCAAAGGTACAACCGAAATGTAAAGGCCAGGGAATTCAGTGCCGGGGAATTAGTGTTAAGAAGGGTAGTGGGGAACATGCGGGACATGGCTGCAGGGAAGCTTGCTCAGAGTTGGGAGGGACCATACAGAGTCACAGCCGTCGCAGGTGCAGGGGCCTACTACTTGGAAGACCTGGACGAGAGACCGCTCCCCCGACCATGGAACGCCAACAACCTGAAGAAATTCTACGCGTAATCATCGATGTAAGCCAAAACTTGTATTCTATTAAGATTAAGAGCATGATGAACTTTTTTGTCTATGCTGTTTTTGACCCCGAAACCGCACACCAAGAGAATCGCCAATAAATCTTAAGGACAGAAACCTGACCCTCGGCTCGATCAATATCGCCGAGCAGGTGAAAACCTTACAAACAAATCTTAAGGACAGAAACCTGACCCTCGGCTCGATCAATATCTACGAGCAGGTGAAAACCTTACAAACAAATCTTAAGGACAGAAACCTGACCCTCGGCTCGATCAATATCGCTGAGCAGGTGAAAACCTTACAAATAAATCTTAAGGACAGAAACCTGACCCTCGGCTCGATCAATATCGCCGAGCAGGTGAAAACCTTACAAATAAATCTTAAGGACAGAAACCTGACCCTCGGCTCGATCAATTTCGCCGAGCAGGTGAAAACCTTACAAATAAATCTTAAGGACAGAAACCTGACCCTCGGCTCGATCAATATCGCCGAGCAGGTGAAAACCTTACAAATGAATCCTAAGGACAAAACCTGACCCTCGGCTCGATCAATATCGCCGAGCAGGTGAAAACCTTACAAATGAATCCTAAGGACAAAACCTGACCCTCGGCTCGATCAATATCGCCGAGCAGGCGAAAACCTTACAAATAAATCTTAAGGACAGAAACCTGACCCTCGGCTCGATCAATATCGCTGAGCAGGTGAAAACCTTACAAATGAATCCTAAGGACAAAACCTGACCCTCGGCTCGATCAATATCGCCGAGCAGGTGAGAACCTTACAAGTAAATCTATAAGGACAGAAACTTGATTCTCGGTTAAAACCAAATATCCGGACAAGTAGAAACTTTGCAAACAAATACTCGAAGGACGAAAACACAATTCTCGGTTAAACCAAAACATGGTAAAAACCTAACCCTTTTTACAAATACTAAGTCCAAACAGCACTCTCAAAACACCCACAGAACCGCACAACAGGTTTTCGGGGGTACCGTTCTATTAAGCGGTCATAGCACCAGTATAATTCAAGCAAAACACAAACAGATATAAATTCATTCAACAAATTGAAACGGAAAAAGAAAACGGACTACTAATTAAACAAGTAAAAGCAATTGTTCAATCACCACATCCCGGTGACATGGGCAAAACCGATAAGTTAAAGCAAATTGTTCGATCACCACATCCCGGTGACGTGGGCAAATAAAACTAATAAGTAAAAACTGTTGTTCAATCACCACATCCCGGTGACATAGTCAAATAAAAATAAAATAAAAATAAGCTAATAAGTAAAAGTAAAATCAGCTGGGAGGTTGGGTCGGCGGTGGCACTTCCTGCTGGACGATCAGGGAAAAAGGCTGGCCCACATCAAGAAGTTCCTGCACAGTAGGTATGCTAGTGGCCTCCAATTCCTCGGGCTCGGCGTGAGAGTCGATTTGCTCAACCAACTCCCTCATATTGGCCGTCTCCTCATCGTCAAGAGCAGCCGGGGCGTCCTGGACGGCAGGTACAGGGTTCGGAAAGGGAATCTGGCCGGGGTCTCTCAGCGACGAATCTTCAGGAACTCCCATTGCCTGAAGAGCGGCAAACCACCCGGCCTCGAAACCCATATGCCGAGCCCGAGCCACCACCGGCTCCGCGGAATTCTCGACGTCGGCAAAACCTACGTCGTACCACTTTTGTTCCGCGGCCGCCAAGCCTGCCCTAAGATCAGCTATCTCCTCGGCATTAGAAGTGTTGAGGCTGAGGGCTTCGGCTAGTTTGAGCTCCATCTCATTTTGCTTGGTCAGGAGCTCTGCATTTCTTTTTTCAGCCAATGCCCGGTACTTCTCCGCAGCAGCAGCCTTCTTCTCGGCAGCCTCAGCAATCTTCAGCTTTTCCTTGGCCGTTTTTACTGCTGACTCCCGCGCCCCCTTCTCGCGCTCGTTTTCTTCATCAAGCTCCCGTGCCCGGGCAGCCACGATGTGAGCCAGTTGAGCGGCCTAGCAAACACGGGGGTTAGCAAAGAAACAAAAGGAAATCTATATGGAGTAAAGAGATAAAAGAATTACCGCAATGGCGTGCCACTCTAACCGGCGCCCCACAGACTCCTCGGACCCATCCTCGAAAGCATGCACGTCCTCGGGGAGTTGGAGAGCTCCAGCCAAAGTTTGGGCAATACGGCCGCCCTCGCCCTTATCCCACATCCGAACAGAGGCGGTTGAGGGCAATGGCTTGCCGTCCAGAAGGAACTTTGGCTCCCACGCTGGAGCCACTTGGGAGGAGGACGCGCCCCCTGTGCCAGCTTCGGCGGCTCGCGGATAACGATTCCGCCTGTTGGTCGGGGAGGAGTCTGGACTATGGCATCCCCCGGGCCCGTGGAAGGCTGCTCGGTTACTTTCTGCTTCTTACGGGCCCATCCGGACTGCGGAGGGGGAGGAGGCTGAAACGCTGGACCCCGACCCTGAGTAGGCGGGGGCTGGTTGGGCGGCCAGGCGCCAGGCACGAACCGGTCAAGGGTCATGACTCTCCTTGCCACCATTCTTGCACCGGGTTGGATCGCTTCAGCTAGCAAGTTAGCCGCTTCTATCACTTGCTGTTGAGGCTCAGCGGGTGGATCCTCGGGATGGGGCTACTCTTGGGCTTGGTCCCCTTGCTGTATGGCTTCGTGAGCTCTCTCTCTAAGGCGCCGAGATACCCGTTCCGCGGAATCGTCTCGCAGGGGGACTAGCTCGTCCGCGGCAGTGAACCGCCGACCAAATTCCCTCGCTTCCCCGGTTGTAAGCTTCGGCGGCAAAAAATTCACGTACCGGACGTCTATGTACGATAGCAGGGGGCTGTCAACTATCAGCGCCTGCTTGAAAGGTTGCCAGGTAGAATAAACCGGTTCCACTCCGAGGATCAGGTGTGAGGCCCGGAGTTGCCCGTCCCAATGCACGTAGATCTCGGAACGGAGGACGAAGTTTAGATCCCTGGTGTGGACGGCTCTGAGGTCCTGAACAAACACTTTGCCGTCTGCAAAAGAACAGGTGACGCATTAGCCTTTAACAAAAAAAAAAAAATCTTTTTTTTACTCCAATAAGAAGAAAGGAAGAGGCAGTGGAAAACAGTTATACGAAGGGGATGGTACGAACCCACTTCACGTCGTGTAAGGGGGCAAGGGATCTCCCCGGCAAACCAATTGCCGCGCACCCTGACGAACTCCCCGGCGGAGTTCCTGTTCGAATCGGGTAGGCACGATATCAGCCGTACCCGAGCATCCCTGGTCTTTAAGTAATAATTGGTGGATTTGTTCCCACAGAGGCTGTACATTTGGTTAATATCATGGTGGTCTAATTGTAAGTTAAAAGTATGGTTCAACTTGCTGACACAACTAACTACCCGGTAAAAATTGGGGGGAAGCTGGTCGGGGCACAGCCTGTAGTAAGTGAGTGTGCTTATCAAGAGGGGATCTACGGGGAACCTAACCCCACCTTCTAAAATGGACATCAAAGGAAAGAAGGCTGTACCCTGCCCTCGGTGGAGTTCCATATCACTCTCATGGCAGTAAGCCACGTCCACGTCATTGGGAATACTAAATTTACTCCTAAAGGTGGCCAAAGCAGCCGGGGTATCTAGAAGGTAAGAGTAACCCATCTATAAAGCCTAAAACTACAAGAGTGAACTCAAAGAAACAAAGCTGAAGGAACAGGAAGGGGAAGAAAGACTTACTTTGGGTTCTAAGGAGGAAAAGAACGCTGAGCAAGCAAGCGCATAGAAATGTGGTCGGCAGAGAGTAAGCACTAAAGATCAGAGGCGAAGGAAAAATGGAATGGTGTTTAGAGAAGGACTATTTATAGAGCCAAAAAGAAATGGGGGAAGAAGAAACGCTTAATCAAGCAATAAATGGACACAGTCTACGAGCGACCCAGCGAATGCCAAGCATAACCGATTCGCGCGTCGCTTCGGTTCACGAACCGTCAGGCAATAATGACGACTGCGCCTGGCGCAGCGAAACGGCGCGTCTTTTGAGATGAATATTAATAAAAAGTGACAGCCAGAAGTCCCAGATTAGAAGATTCCCGAGGTCAAAAGGCCCAGGCAGCTCCTTGATTCTTCTCGGCGACCGAGTATGAATCAAGGGGGGGCTATTGTACGGCACCGAGATTCCAAAGCCCATACTGGCCTTGGGCCCAGACCCATCTAGGCCCCGGGCCCAAGCCCATACCGGCCTTGGGCGCAGGCCCAGCAGAAAGTTCCAGTTACCTTGTGCCCTTCTTGAAACTGCCTTAGAGTAAAAAACAAGTTTTAGGTATTGAGTTCCCAGAGTTGACCGGTTAAGCTTTCCCGGTAGAGCGTATGAGTCATATCCGGGAAAATCATGATATGCACGGGAACGTGAGTTGCCGAACATAATCGGTCAAAATGGAACCAAGTTCCAAGATCATAAATGCTGCACCGCCCTTTCACCTAAACACCCACTTTAACCAGATAATACTGGACCTTCAGTAGCACTAACGGTGACTGTAATCATAATCTCCCCACTTACCTTGGCTATAAATAGAAGAAAGTTGGGAGAAGAAGGGGTTCAGAAATATTGAGAGAAAACAGTCAAGGAGAGGGTACTAACTGGGTGTTACTTTGAGTCTCTCTGCCGAGAACGACCCATTGTAGGAAATACTTAAGCCCACTACAAATAAATTGTGAGCCCAAGTGACCCAAGGTCCAGAAGTCTTGCACTTGGTTCTTACAGTTAGTATTCCATTAAACTATCTATTAACTCTCATTAAAATTGCGTTTTTTTATCTTTCACAATATTTAATTAATAACATTATTATTTTATTATTTCTTTTGAAAAAGAAGATAGAATTTTATATATAAAAGTAAGAAAAGACTGAACAAAAATGTAACACCCCGACTCAACTTTATAAATAAACTATGTGTTTAAGTGGTTAATTACTATTTTAAGCTACTTTCTTTTTATAATTAATAGAAGAGTATTTAATAATCATATTATTTTTGTAGGGCTGGGAAGCTTATGATCCGGCCCACGCTCTATTCGGGCTCAGGGCCCGTGCCGAGGAGGTAGTGTGCCGAAGACGAGTGATCAAAGGCCAAGGGGTTAAGGGGAACAGCTGAGGACGACCCTGTCCTCGGCACTCCAAGGCTTTGATGAGAAGAGCAACGTCTTAGTGAAGGCCATCCCCAAATCGTCCCCTGAAGGGGATGTGAGTGGAATAGGGCCCACATGGAGGTACGGTGCAAAATAGGTTCAAGGAAAATACGTTCCCTCCGCATTAAATGCACCGGCCAACGTCCTGATCATGTTAATGAGAAAAGACGCTTGGACGATGTAACTTCGATCCTCGCGACTAAACAGAAAAGTAAGAGGGGACAGCTGATGGGACAGGTACAGAAGTAAGCACTTACCTGACCAACAAGTGGAGGGCTAGGATCAACCAAGAAGGACTATATAATGTAAAAGTTAGTGCGCCAAAAAAGGGCTGGAAAAATGGCCAAAAACCAGAGCCTCCCAGCCCGCCTCCAGGAGAAAGACTCCTAGGGCGAAGACGACTTAACCATGTATGGATATCACGAGAAACCCACTGCCTGGTGACCAAAGCCTAGCCTTTCAAACCCACGCTCTACAAATGATATTGTTTGGGCCATTTTTATGTGCGAACCCAACACTGTTACGGGTCGTTACGAATCGTGTCCTTACAATTTTATAATGCCATTGAATAAGAATGGTAAAGATTATAAATAATTGACTGGCTATTTATATTATAAATATATACTTAGTATGTACAAAACTATATTAAGTGGTTTAAGTTATTAGATACATAGTTAGTATTTTAATTAGGTATATGATGCATGAGATGTTATAGTGGAAATTTCACCCACATGCAACCAATTGAAATTCAACACATATAGGGCCAAAGCATCATACATGTTGACTTCTTAAGCCCCAAGACCAACACTTGGCCGGCCATGCAAAAAAGAAATCTTCATCTCAATTCTTCTTTGACTGTTCAAGACAATTTGAGCTTCCAAGAAACTCTCTTGCTCTCATTTTCCACGGGTCCACACACAAATTAGAATTTCTCACTCACTTTACTCTCTTTTCTCTTAAGGAAAGAGCTAGGAAGCTCCCTTGAGTCTTTCTCTCAAGTCCACGGGTTCACACACCAATAGAAAGACAAGACTCATCTCATTTCTTATTCACACTTTCTCAAAGAAACTAGAAGACTCAAAAACTCTCTCAAGCCCTCTACCTCTCATAATTTAGTAGGACCGAATAAACACTCGTTGTAGGATTCAATGCATAACATGCATTTATCCAATTTAAAACCCATAATTGGTGGTGTCACAATGTACTAAACTAAGTTCCAACTAAATAGGCATTTTGGAACCAAATCATGGATATAATTGCATGATTGATGAATTGTGCAATCAACTGGGCAAGCATTCCTACTACAAGTTATCTTCTTTTGTTTTGGGTTGGAAAGTTTGCATGTAATGAACCTGAGAATGGTTGGTCATTTTTCAATGATTCACAAGCACATCATGTGCTTATCCGTGTCATGTGTTTTTTTAATAATATGATGGGATTTAAGAATAAAATGTAAACTGAGTTAATAATAGAAATTCATATATTCCAAGTGACTCAAAAGTTTGATATCAATAATTGAAGAAACGATCAATTTAGTTTTATTATGTTATAGTTTCCTTATCTGCAAAGCAGTAACTTTAATTGTACCCTTGAACTTTTGGGAACAATCCTTCGCCAATTTCCCATTGTCTCTTATCTAGTAGCTATGTTTTTGGGTGTAATTTTATTATATTATATTTTTTTTGGTTAATTGTAATCATCCCACCCTAAACTATAGGAGTATTTATAATATGACCACAAATTCAATAATTTTTTAATCAACACCCTCACTTGATGTTAATTTACATTATCCATCTCTCAACGTATAAATTATTGTACAATTTAATAGTTTAATCAATCCATCATCATCTACGGGAGTTTAGAATTGTGCATTCTAAAACTTTGAGAAGATTTGCAATGTACACCAAAAAACTGTCAGAGAATTTACAATCTACAGCGTATGTTATATAGAGGGAGATGGGGCCATTTTGGCCACGAGTTTGCCAATATCTTGTCTAGTGCACAAAAGCATTAAATGAAAACTATAATTTTTCTTAATAATTCTTAAACCTTTTCTATGTCTTTTCTTGCGAGGTAGGAAGGAAGTGTCATTGCCTTCCAAACTTTCCACAAATTTAAATTTAGCCCTATGTTTGAGTTATATTTTACAACAAATATATGTGTCTCCAAATTTTCATGTCTCCTATATGAATATCTTAAGTGTGTATTTTCTTAATAATTGTTATTACTCCCAACCAAAATAAAAAAGATGGATTTCCTATAGGACGCTATATTTAGTGTGTTTAATTTTATTTTTAAAAAAATATTGTTAATTATTTTATCTCTTTCTACCTCTGTGCCACTGTTTAAGTATGATATATTTATCTTCTGCATTTTCCAATTGCACAATATTTTAATTTCTCTATTTCGCTTCAAATTCTAATCTAGGGATTCACTATAGCAGTTTGGCCCCTCCAAAACAAAAAATCAAGACTTCACATTTCCACGTAAAAATGATTGAGAGATCTTTTCGTAGTGATTTTATATATCTAGTAGTCTCTTCACACATGCGGATTTATACTTATAACAAACTAGATAATTGAGCGGTACAAAACATCATTTTTTGGGCCATCTAGAAGAAGCTCCACCATTAAAAAAAGTGATAACGTTTTCATATCAGATACCTATCAGTCATCTGACATGACCTGATAATGGCTTTCAGTGAGCACACAAGTGGGAGATTATGTACATTCCAATTCATTAAGCACTAAGCAGTTCCAAGCGGTTACCCAAAGAAAATCATTTTCACATATACACTGCGGCTACCCCTTGGAATTACAATTGAAGTGTTTTATGCAGAGTTATATTTTGGAATCCATGAAGATCACTTTCACATAACTAGGATAATTTTTTCTGTGATTGAATAAGAGATTTAGAGTTCAATCCCCGTTTACACCTAAAACTGATTGATATTTTGGTTTGATAATAAAGATTTATTATTAAAAGCAAACGTTATATGTCGAAACTTTCTTAAAAAAATAAAGGATAATTTTTTCTTTCTTACACTTTTTAAGAGTTGGGGGTTTTCCATTAAGCTTGTTGATTGTAATGGGCATTACTTTTTGTTTAATGCTGTGTGAGTATATATGGAAATAAAGCAGCACATAAGTATGTGAGCATAAGAGAGCTATGAGAGGCTGTGGAGAACCATTCAAATGGTCAGTGCTAAGGAAAAAGTTTAGCTAGTTCTAGAGTTATATAGAGAACTAAGAGAATATGATCTCGTGTCTGATAGCCAGGTTCAGGTGAGAGAGGTCCCTCTCTTCATGAAACTGACATGTGGAAAGCTCACATCCTCATAGAAAAGAATGATCAATGGTGATGATGTTTGATCATAATTCATAACAAGTACACTATTGGACACACTTGGTTCATTTGTCTGCTCCCTACTTTATTGCTTAGCATCCATGTAATGATGCCAATGGCCTTGTAGCCAAGTGGCACCCGGGTTCCTTTGTAACCTTTTGCTTGGGGTTCTATACTCTGCACTTACTAAGCGAGAAGAAGAAGAAGAAGAAGAAGGCATGCGTGTAATAATGATGTATAGATCAACACAAAAGAAAATGATCCTCTCTCCATGATAGTTTCATTTCATAGTTTATGTAAAATTACATACTATTCTCTGCAATGTTAGATAAGAAAAAGAAAAATTTAACTGTGAAAGAAACTTTCTTCATTTCCAATAAAATCAAAATGATCATTTTCCGTACAAAAGCTTAAATAAATCTATTGGGTTTGTGTTTTATTCTTCCTGGCTTCATGGACCCATCACAATGATTAGAACATTCACATCAAAGATGTGAAAAATGCTAAAATGCTATTTTATAGCTTAAAATCTTAAAATATGCTATACATCAAAGATGCTAAAACTAAAAAGTAGTTGTACCTTACTGTAGCAAGTTGCTACTATTTAGAGCATCCTCATCAAAGATTTCAAAAAATTTACCATTTAGCATCTCAAAAACCTAATTTATCAATTTTACTTTACAATACATCCAACATCAAAGATTTTATATTTTTTACCACTTCATTAAAATATTAATTTTTTATTCTCATTCTCATCTCTTTCACTACCAACAAACCCACTGCCACTGCCAACACCCACTACCACCACCGCCCACAGCCATAGCCACAGCGACTACCACCAACCACAACATCAAACCCCAACCACCAAAAAGAAAAAAAGTTCATCCCTTCTTTAACTTTGTAGCACACCCACACACACAAAAACAAACCATCAGATTCTAATTCCTTGGTCCTCCCATGGAAGACTTGATTTGACAGCATCGTCAACAGCTGATCTGGTTCTGCCTCTTTGTTCCCACAAACACGGACACGGACACCACTTCCCTCCCCGTCGTCATCTTCTTCCACGGCGGCGACTTGACTTTCCTCTCCCTTTCCTCCTTCGCACTCTCAAACCAAAACACAATCCCAAAACCAAATCAAGACCCAAAATCAAATCAAACTCACCCCAATCTGAACCCACCATAAAACTACAGCCAAAACCCACCCCAACCTCTCCAATGACCACCACCCCAGTGGCCTAGCCTCTCTGGTCTCAACCCCATACAAGAACACCGACCACACCGACTCAAGAATGACGCCTCAAGAACACCAACTCAACCCAGCCACACCTAAGACCAACGAACTCGAGATGTAGAGAGAAAGGGAAACGGAGAGGCGAAGAGAGAGAGAGAGAGAGGGAGAGAGAGAGAGTGTGTGTGTGTGTGAAAAGGAAAGAAAAAAAGTAATAAAAAAAATAGTAGCAGCTTGCTACAGTGAGGTGTTAGTAATAAAACCTCACTGAAGCAAGTTGCTAAAATTTTTAAGATTTAACACCCTTGATAAAGATGGGTTTTTATGATTTGAGGTGTTAAAAATGCTAAAAAATAGCATTTAGCATTTTTAACACATTTGATGAGAATGCTCTTATTATCATTATTTTTCTTTTTTTATCACTTTCTCTCTCTTTTGCCGTGCCTCTTCTCTTCTTTCTTGCTCACTCCCAAGTGCAGGAGATCGTAGCAATATAATTCTCGGAGTACTGATGTCGAACCATAAGGAGCATGGTAAATTCAAAGACAATATAATTAAATAACAATTTGGGTGAAGAAGAAAAATACATTTGCTTGGTGATTGTTAACAAGAATAATAATAAAAACTGATTTAAATCAATAAAGTAAATACTAGGGCATCGGGGTTTTTCCCTATATCGATATGAATTTCTTTGTGATCTAAGAAAATATCTATTTCATAATTGATTGTTCTTATACAAATAAAAACGTATGATTCGGTTGAACTGAGTCAATTCAAGAAGCATGATAACCTCGATTAATAATGCAGTTAGAAAAGTTTTCAGAAAAATCCATTCACTTTAAAACCTGATTTCTATTTGAAACTATTAGAAATTCATCTAAACAATAAGAAAAATATGATTGAACTTATTGAAAGCATGGAAGAGCTAATACATCAAAAGAAATCTAATTGAACAATCAAATATGTTGTTGATAAAATTCTAGAAAGAATCACATTAGATATTCATATCGTATAGAAGAAACATAACCCCTAGCCCTAACAAAGAGTTTAGGCTGCCATTAGAGAAAGAAAAATACAAGGTTTTCTCAACCAAAATTCGTTTTGCACAACCTCCCTTCCAAAACCCTAATGTAAAAAGTGTCCAAAGAAAATAAAACATTTACTATTTTAATTTCCGTCCAGGTTTACAGCAATAACTAACTTGTAAGTTAATTTCAGCCTTAAAAAATTGAGAATTTCAAAAAACTCAAAACTGGAAAGTTGTAGATATTTAAGTCACAGTTCCAACCCATCTAGCTTTGTGTCAATTGGATTTTTGGGATGAGAGATACGCCCAAAATACTGATCAGTACTTAAATCAGATTTTTCCTTTTCAAATTCTGCCTCTTTGATTTCTTTTCTTATCTGAAGCTTCCAATCATGGTAGACGATCCAAGTACTCCAGCTGCATCTCCTTAAACATTTAAGTATGGTCCTTTAGCTCCACTTTAATTCTAGTTTGGCCTCAATTCTCTCACAAATTCCTGTAAACTCATCTTTCTCACATGATTTCCTGAAAGTGGAAAATTACACACAATGAATAGCATCTTATTCAAGAAATTATGTAAAAATAAATAATAGGGACTAATGCAAATCATGGCTTAATTATACAAATTAAGCATAGTAATAAGGAGATAACGCCCACATAAATATATACCAAATATACATTTTAAGGTGTTATCACTTCTCTATTTCTTCTCTCTTTCTCTTTCACTTTGCCTCTTCGTCTCTCTCCGTGTCTCCTCCCCTTTTCTTTCTGACTCTCACTCTCTTTCTTTGACTGTTGATCTTTCTCCTCTCTCCATAGGACGAGTTGATTTCGTGGGTGGTGGTGGATCGTCCTTGTTCGTGATTTCATGGGTCTGGGTTGATTTCATGGTTCGGTGGTTCGGCAAGTGTGGGCTGAGGTATGATATAATTTTGGTGGGTTTTGTGGTTTGACTTCGGCGGGTTGATCTAATTTTGTGATTTGGTGGGTTGTTATCTCTGTTGTCAATTGATATTGTGGCTAGTGGATATGGCTGGTAGTGCTTAGAACAGTTGGGTTGAGAAAGAGAGAGACACAGAAGGAGAGAGAGGAAGAATAAAAAATGAATAAAAAAATAATAAAGAAAGAATATTTAAATAAAGTGGTAAAAAAAATAGAAATTTTGATGTTAGGTGTATTGTAAAGTGACGTGTTAAATGCTATAAAATTGGTTTTTTTTTTTTTATATGTTAAATGCTAAAAAATTTAAAACTCTTGATGGGAATGCTCTTAGAAATTAGTATTATGCTTATGCAATGATATATAGATTAATAATTGTATGTAAGTTAAAACAAGTGTTTCAACAATATAATTGAAAATGAACAATAAAATACATGGAAAAATTGAAAAATAAAAATTACTTTAAGTTACATAGAGAAATGGAATTATGTAAAACTGAATTTTATCAAAACCTAAATTATAACAAATTATTAAAATAATCTAAAATAAATAATATAACTTTTTTTTTAAAAAAAATTTGGCAATATAATTTAATTGGAATAATATTGTTAAAACTCTTGAAACTTTGATGTTAGGGGTTTACTTAGAAAAAATATTGTGTTAATTTTAATGTAGTTATGCGCCATCTCATCATGTGCTATAAGGAGAAAAAACAAAAGGAAAATATATATTAAACAAAAAGAAAAGAAACGAGAGAGAGAGCGTCCACTTATCGCAACCATAACATATAGAACGGAAAATTTCTTTGATATATATATATATATATATATATATATAAAGGAGATTCTTGGCTTTGTATTTTGATAATTAAAATCATTTAACCTATTTTCCTTTTATGATGAGAGTGTATCTCATGAAACGGTCTCATGAAACCATCTTCTTATGGTATGAGTTCTACACATGTGGGACTCATAAATGTTGTGAGAGAGATTTTACTAAATCATCTCATAAAATATCTTTTTTTAAATAAAAAAAAAATTATGTTAGATGATTTGAGTCCCTTGGAAAATTGCTTTTATATCATAACTAGTGTATAAACTTGTGCATATGCACATGTATATTTAAAAATAATCACACTTACACACACACACACATATATAAGTTCAAATTATACGTGGTGTTAAAGTTACAACTTAAACATTTTTTAAGTCATAAATTTCTAAAATATGTAATGATTCCTCACTTTATATATATATATTTATATATATATATATATATATATGATTTAGAATCTAATTGGATATAAACTCTTCGATTTTTGCACCCAATAATTTACTTATTACAAAAATTAAAAAATTAGATAGGATACGTGGCATAAAATTGAATTTTAATTGAAATCCAATTTAGAATCTAATTGGATTTAGAATATTCAATTTTTGCACCTAATAATTCACTTAACACAAAAATTTAAAAATAGATGAGACACGTAGCTTAGAATTGAATTTCAATTTAAAATATAATTAGACTTTCTCTAATCTTTTGACTTTATATATATATATATATATATATATATATATATTTGTTGAGATTTCCTAAAAATTCGATCTTGTGTAAATGGACCCATATTAATTGTTGCAATCCTTGTCAACATTAATTGTTTCTATCATTTTCCCCTTGTTTTGACTTGTGAGTGGGGTGTAGACTGTGGTGGAGTCAGTAAACGCAAAATCGAATAGTAAATTAATGCAATGTGCTTTCAAGTTGCAAGATCAAATAAGCAAATGGAGAAAATGCTTGTACCATATGTCCATGTCTTCTCAACAAATATTTAAGAGAATGCCAGTCCATTTGAAGAAGAAGAAGATGCGCATTAACATATGATTTGCTAGATTTATTTTCTCATAATAGCTACACCAGTACCAGATTATGAATTACAATACCATGGTCCATGGATTAGATTTTTGACTTCCACAAAGATTCCACTTCTGTCTTAAATGCATTCCAAAAAGCTGATTAGAAAGCATGACAATTTAAAATACGAGTCCTTGAAAGCTATGAGTATGTATCCAAGAAGGTGCTCTTATGCTATTAAAGATTTCTTATCATGGTTAATGGTCCATGAATGTGAGGATATAATTATTTGTTCAAGATCTTTACCAGTCAAATATATGAAAATGTATTTAATCATAACAAACTATTCTTTTTGAAGAATTAGATGGTATACAAAGAAGAGAAAACTCAATAAGTCAACATCTATCATAAGGACTTAAATTTAAATTCCACTCTTGTCTGCATTGAATATTTCTAGTGAAATTTGCTAATGCAAATAAAATTATTATTCTTTTTAATTCTTTAGTTGATGATCATTTTAAGTAGGAATTAAAGTACAAAACTAAATGCTGCTATAGCAGTCCAGTTAGAAATATTTGTTTGTTTGTTTGATATAAGGAAGTGTTATCTTAATATCTGACCAAATTATTCCACTCTTTTTTTATGAAATACCCCAACCCCATGAATAGATAATGTCATAGATTAAGAGTAGGACCTCCAAATTTATTTCAAACCCTAGATCAATGAGCTCATCACTCAAGTAACCCATGAGGGTCAAACAAATAGTTCAAAATAACAACAAATAATCTACCAACCAGACAAAGAGAAAAAATAAAAGCAGAAACAAAATGCATCACAGCTTAGTTATATCAAAATAAAGTTTTATTTCAACACATTTGACGAAAAAAAAAAATACACTCTAGGAGAAACATAATTGAATTAAAACGTGCATAATTAAAACATCTTACTTTGTACTAAAAAATTAACTCCACTCTTCAAGCGATCCAACCAACAACATCTTCTTTGTTCTGCAAAATGTCGGTAATAATCACAAGGAAGTAATAATAATAATTTTTTTTAAGTGTAGTTTTAGAATATGCCCCCGATTATTTGGCACTTCAACTAGCAAGGTTGAGGAGTTGCCCCTTAAAATAATAATAATAACAAATAAAATAAAATATGGTAATAGACTCAACATTGACACAAAAAAGGTTTTTCTAATTGGTAGAAAATAAATTAAAACTGAAAATTCATATTTACAATTTAAAAGGACATTTTTTTAAGAACCAAAACTATGAAGTAAAGTATTCTCTAATATGACTCAATAAAAAAATGCATTTTCTAATATAATAGTACATAAATAATTACCTGAAATCATTATTTGTATTTGCAAAATTTTGCTTCAACTAATTCTTCCATGAGCATTCTTCTTGGATCTTCATACCTTGTTGCGTCGTTCTCCATAAATAATAGTCAAGAGATATTTTGGTTTTTCACTTGAGAACACAAGATATCCCATACCTAATCCGAACATGAAACCACATCCGTATCCCAACAATACAACTTTCCAATGAAATCCATTTGCAAACCCAACATCATCTTCTTGGATGGTTGGTGATGGTGGTGGTTGTTGTCCCTCATCATTGCCACAAATTTTTCTCAATGGAAATCCACATAAACACAAGTTTTCACTGTAAGTAGCATTTGTAAATGTATTGAATTGTTTACCTTGAGGTATCAATCCCACAAGATGGTTTTTTGAGAGATTTAAAATTTCCAATGATGTAAGATTTGTCAATTGTATAGGAATGTTGCCTGTGAGCTTGTTTGAGGAGAGATCTAGCCATTCAAGATTAGTTAAATTTCCGAATGATATAGGTATATGACCCATAAGATTATTGTGTGAAAAATTTAGCCCTTTAAGTGATCCAAGGTTTCCAATTACCTTTGGAATTTCTCCTTTGAAACTATTGTTGGAAAAATCAATAGTTTTCAATAGAGTTAGTATTTTCACCACGTCAATATAATTCCCTTTAATATCAATTGTAACATCAATTGTAACAGAATCATTATGAGAATAATTATCATCATCCATATCTCTTCTAAAAAAAATGATAATCATCACCCATATATTGCAATCCATCGTTATCCATGTTCCCATTCATCATGGCTGATAAATACTTGAAAAGGTTTGATGGCAAATGACCATGGAACATATTGTGAGAGATGTCTATAATTCTCAAATTAGGGAATGAGAATTTAGTCTTGTGATTGCCTATGGAACCATTAAAGTTGTTTGATCGCAATAAGAGAACCCGCAACTCTGGAAGATTTACCAACCAATGAGGGAATGTGTCGTTAAGCCTGTTGTTAGCAACGTCTAGAATTTCTAATTTCTTGCAATTGACCGATGAACATGGCAATGGCCCTTCTAATTGATTGTCGGCCAGTTTAAGACTTCTCAAGTTACTACACTTTACAAATTTAGGGATGGCGCTGCGAAGATTGTTATTTCGCAATTCCAAATTTATGAGATCACTCATATTTCCCAAACATGGAGGAATCATACTAAAATGATTATGAGAGGAATCAAGGTAGTTAACAAAATTGAGATTGCAAACCGAGGAAGGGATCTCTCCGCTTAAATTGTTCCTTGAGATTGAAAAGAAAACAATGTGCCGTGGAAATACATGAAGTGGCCAAGTACCTTCAATAAAATTATTGGAAAAATCAACAAACTGCAACAAAACAAGGCAGCTTAACTTACCGGGAAAGTTTCCGGTGATCAAATTAGAATGCAAATTGAGATACGCCAAGTTTCGGCAGCCAAAGATCTCAGCAGGTACATTTCCCGAAATTCGATTCAAACCGAGACCCAAGATATCTAGATTTTCCAAGTTCCCAATCTCTCTCAGTATCGGCCCTGCAAGCTTGTTATCTCCAACTTCGAACCAAATTAGAGACGAACAGTTTCCGATATTTTCCGGTATTTCACCCGAGAAATTGTTGGAGGAAAGATAGATTATTTTCAGTTTCTTGAACTGAAAGATTCTTGGAGGAATATTCCCAATCAAACCGTTAGAAGCCAAATCAAGAATTTTTCGAGATTCTGACATTTGGAAATTGAGGATGGAATGGGTCCCACTAACTCGTTTTCATACAAGAAAAGTTGTTGAAGTTTCGTAAGGTTTCCGACTTCGGATGGTATCGTACCGGCGATACTATTGTTGCCTAAGTTGATGCCAGTGAGCTCCTTACAATTTTCTAATTTTGCTGGAATTTCGCCCGATATTTGATTCATTTGGAGTGCGAGACCTTGCAAAGCCGATAAGTTTCAGAAACTTTGCGGAATGTTTCCGGTTAACGAGTTCCACGAAACATGGAGAAGTGTTAACTTATTGCAATTCCCAAGCTCTGATGGAATGTTACCCACCAAGCTGTTCCCCCAGAGATAAAGATTTCGGAGGTTTTTGAGGTTTCCAAGACTTTTCGGTATTGAACCGGTGAGCGAGTTTTGATCGAGGGAGATCTCTTGGAGGGCGGTACAGTCGCCAATTTCAGGTGGGATTTGGCCGGAGAGGAGAGTTTTCCTAATGTATATGGTTTCAAGCTTCTTGAGGAGACCAAGACATGGAGGAAGGAAACCCGAGATGCTTGTTTCGGCTAGGCCTAGCATGGTCAAC
The DNA here is from genome assembly GCF_932294415.1 of Quercus robur. NCBI lineage: Eukaryota > Viridiplantae > Streptophyta > Magnoliopsida > Fagales > Fagaceae > Quercus > Quercus robur. Next base: position 47,565,337 of record NC_065543.1, read on the forward strand.
TCGGTCCAATTCCCAATTTCTCGGGGTAGAAGGCCTCCGAGATTATTGTTCCCATCGACTCTTATCACCTGGAGGTTCTTCAAGTTGCCTATGGTATTGGGTATTTCTCCACTGAGCTGGTTGTCATAAAGAGTCACCCATTTCAAGCTTGTGAGGTTGCCGATTTGAGCCGGAATCAAGCCTTCTAGCTGGTTGAAGTTGAGGTGGATTTCTTGGAGCTTAAGCAAGTTGCAAATCTCAGATGGGATTTCACCCGTTAACGCATTATCACTCAAGTCCAAGTAATTCAGTTCATGTATTGTAGCAATCTCTTTTGGGATTGAACCCGTGAGGTTTGTATCAGAAAGTACAATCTTGGTTAAAGAAACCAATGAAGTGAGATTAGTCGGAACTATACCATACAAATTCAAGTACCTTAATTCCAATTCTACAACCACCTTGTTGATGTTGCAAGTAATTCCAAACCACCCACATGGAGTTTCATCTGTTGGGTTCCAATTAGACAAGGCCTTAGTGGGTCCATTCAGGCTTTGCTTCCATGAAAGAAGAGCTTCGCCTTGTGGATTAACTGCGAAAGCTACAAAAGGGTTCAAGAGGGGAAGGATGATTGTTAAGAAGGAGAAGAGGGTGTTCCATGGATTTAGAGGTGATGAGGCCGTAATATCACCAGTGAGCAGCACAATCCACGCTCGCTCCCACTAACAATCTGCAAGAAGAAAGAAGTGATCTCGCCGTGGGCACCGGTGTGGTGTCGACCAAATACCCTCTGACGGTCAAGTTAGAATTGTTCTCAACTCTAGAGTGCTAGAGAGGGTAAATTATGCGTACCTTGATTCGCGAGAGTATTGTAGCTTTTATAGTAGAAGAAAGTCGGTTTCTCTTTCTTGGACTAGAAGTCTTTTCCTTATGGGAATCCTCTTGAGTAATCCCAAACGTGATGGACAAAACATTTCCTTGTAGAGGGGATTAACGCGTGTATCTTCTGAAATGCCCCTTACGCTAGGTTTCTAGTTTCCTTGGAGACCACACGCGCGCGCCAAGAGTATGGGATTGCTCTAGGCCACTGGGCTCTACCGTTGCCGGCTCATGGGCTCGGATCCGTCAGGCCCAATGTCGTGAAAGCCTTATTGCGCTAAATTTTGCCCCTTCAACCGCCCCTTCACCCTATGGGTCCGTCACCTATTATATGGACGGACCATTAAGGTGACGGTTCTATATTATTTGGATTTCACGGTAAAAGAAAATTTATGACGGTGCCATATGAACACTAAAGTTGACGGTTCTTAAGGAGAACACGGATTGCGACTATGTCATGGCAGATAGCCAAGCATTTATGAGCATGCCACATGTCGCATTTTGATTGGTTTTTCTATCGGATCGAAGCGTCGCTTTGTCTTCCGTGCACTCTAGGTATATATATATAACACCTCTCAATCCTCATTTCTTCATTTCACGGCCAAAACACATTGTCAGAGCGCAACCGTCATCTTTATCAGAACAGTTCGTCGCCCATACAAACATGTCGATCATACAACCGTCTACTTCCAGTTACTTCAAAGAACGGTGAGTATTGCTATTCTTACGTGCAAGTTTTCATATTTGGCAGTTATATTTAGGTAGATCTATACAACCGTCAATACTCTTAGATCCGTCTGTCTTAGGTTTTGCCGTCATTGTAGGAAATGTCTAGTACGTCAAGTAACCAGTCAATGGTTCGTGACGGGACGGAATACGAGGAAGTATACCCGTTCGGTCATAAAGACCAAGAGAGTCCTGGCGAAGAGAGAAGTCCGTCCACCTCTTCCTCCTCAATAAATGAGGATATGGAGATGGTCGAAGTAGAAGAATCGTCTGATGACGGCGAGGATCTATCGTCGGAACCCGTCGTCTGTGCAGATGGACTTAGGAAGTTCATCATGCTACCAAAGTGCACGGTGCACAAATTTACTTCCGTCATTAAGGAGAAACACTTCAACACATTTAGGGTCAACTTTCAAATTCCTAACTACATTCCAATCCATCTGCCCTACGTATCAGAGAAATGCTATTACGACGGGGTGGAAGGTGTCGGAGTGTACGAACAGATGCTGAAGGCGGGGCTTAGATTTCCTCTAAGTAGACTGCATAGAGAGCTTTTAAAGTATCTGGGTCTGTCCGTTAGCCAGATATCCCCAAATGCTTGGAGGGTCTTCATTGCCATGGAGATACTCTATGGTGCAATGACTGACGGTGCACGGAGGCTGACAGTGCGTGAATTCCTTCATTGCTACCGTCCAGACGAGATTGACAGGTCAAGGGGAATTTTTAGTTTTGCCAGTAGGAGCTCGTTGCTGAAGGTTATTTTTGAAACACCAGACTCAAATAGAGACTGGAAGAGTCGCTATTTCTTCATAGAGGGTGACGGATGGATGAGCCATCCGGGGGAGACGAAATTTTTGCCCGTCGACACAACTTGGGGGGTTTTACATTCATCTCGTATGAACCCGTCACATTTTGCTTGATATATTACATTCGTCAGCTTTGGCTGTTTTCTCTAACCGTCTACTTCATCTGTAGGTAGACGGCGCCCTCAAGTCAGCGTTGAAGAGTTTGGCTTTCTAGAAAGAATTTTCCAGAAGACGAAGCCGGAAGAACGAACTTGGGCAAAGTTGGTGAATCCAAAAACAATCCATTGGTATTGTGACGGTCCCGAACCTACCCGTGAAGCCATTAGATACGACGAAAGAGTCCACAGACGTAAGTCCGTCAACTTTTACTTTCCGTAAATAGCTTTTAATTTATGTAGATGGCTTCATCCGTCTTGTATTACAGAAATGGACGACGCAAAGAGGAGGGCACTGATAAAATCACAGGCCGTCAAACAAAAACAGACGGACGAGGTTGTGGTTCCCAAGGGGACGGTGTTGTCGGCGAAGAGGAAGCAGCCGTCCAAGTCTGACCGTCCACATAAGCAGCAGAAGGTTCCTCTGGAACCCGTTGTAGGCTTGATGGCTGAGGGAGCGAAGACCGTGACCCCAACAAAACATGGGTCCGGCAAGGGCTTAATGAAGGCCCCGTCCACCAGCCAGGAGAAACCTCCTCCTCTTCTCCGTGATGACTCCAAATTTTCCTTGGAGAAACTTTCGTCAATAATTTCCACGGAGGATTGTGAGGACCTGGGCAATCATTCGACAAAGGCAATGAGGGAGACGGGTCTGTTTGCTGTTGCACAGGTAACTTTTATCCGTCGATGAAGGGCTTAACTTTTATCATAACATTTAGTGTCCGTCAACTTTTCTTAGCCTTCTGTTTAACACCCTTTTAACTTGTTTATTTCAGTCCTTGGTTATGATGAAGGGCCTAATGGACCGGTGTCTAAACCGTGAGGCGGCTTTGGAACGTGTACGGGCAAAAGCTGAGCAGACAGAGGACGAACTTGGTCAACTTCATAAGTGGAAGTCTACAATGGAGAAGAAGTTCGACCTGTCAGAGAAGACAAGAAAAGAGCTTGAGTAGAGGACGGAGGAAGCTGGGAAGGCCTTGGAAGCCAAAGACGGGGAAATAATGGACTTGAAGGAAAAGCTCCGTTAAGCCAAGAAGGATGCTGTCAGTGAATACCGAGAATCCGAGGCTTTGTTGAGAGAGCTGGGGGGATCGTTCCTTCAAGGCTTCAACGATGCACTCCGTCATCTTAAAAAAGCCTACCCTGACCTGGATGTATCAATGATAAACGTCAATGATCAAGATCAAACGTCTGCTCTGCCCGTCGCTTCAGAGAATACGGACGACCTATTAGGTGATGATGCGGTTCAGGGTGACGGAGAATCAGTCCTGTCGAAGGATGCCCAAGTTGTCGACCTAAACAAGTAGACTGATATTACTTGTCTTTTTTGTAATTTATTTTGAGAATAATCCATCCTTTTTTCTGTATTAAACAGTTGCCCCCTGGGCTCTTTATATGTTTATTAATGCTATACTTTATTTTTATGCTTTCTATTACTGTTTGGAACTTTCTTAAAAATCCGTCCTCCTTATGAAGGAGAGATTAAGAAAATATTCGTTTATCTGAGTGTACTTCTAGCCGACGTTCAATCCGTCCACAGTGTTGATTGATCCATCCATTTTGTATGAGATAATTACATACTTTGTACGATTCGTCCGCTTTTGGACTTGTAATTTAGTTCATCGTTTTGGTGATCCGTCCACTTTGTGGATAGTTTTTCATCTCCTTAGTGATCCGTCCACTTTGTGGACAGTTTTTTCATCAACTTAGTGATCCGTCCACTTTGTTGACTTGTAATTTAGTTCACCGTTTTGGTGATTTGTCCACTTTGTGGACTGTTCATTCATCACCTTAGTGATCCGTCCACTTTGTGGACTTGTAATTTCACCGTTTTGGTGATCTGTCCACTTTTGTGGACAATTTTTCCATCACCTTAGTGATCCGTCCACTTTTGTGGACAGTTTTTCCATCACATTAGTAATCCGTCCACTTCGTGGACAGTTTTTTCATCACCTTAGTGATCCGTCCACTTTGTGGACTTGTAATTTCACCGTTTTGGTGATCCGTCCACTTTTATGGACAGTTTTTCCATCACCTTAGTGATCCGTCCACCTTTGTGGATTTTGTTACCTGTATAATATATACATTCGTAATAATCATCCATGTGAGAAATCAAAGTTGTGTCTGAATATTCTTCTTTAAAGAAAATGCGTTTGTAGAAAAAGTACCTACCCCTTTGGGCTTAAAAAGGCACAAAAAGATTGTAGCAAAAGTGCAAAGGAAAGACTAGTAAATTGTAGCTAAAAGATTAAAATAAAATAAACTTGGAAATCACCGGTTCCCTATATTTTCCTCTACTGGTAGTATTTCCGAAGATGCTCCGAGTTCCAAGGGTGCTGCAGCTTTTGTCCGTCCATCGTCTCGAGGTGGTAGGTTCCCTTCCTTTGCCATGACGCGATCCTATAGGGTCCTTCCCAGTTGGGGCCGAGTTTTCCTTGTGAAGGATCTCTAGCAGCACCCATTACTTTCCGTAGTACGAGGTCCCGGACCTGGAAGTGCCTGTGCCTCACTTTGTTGTTGTAGTGTTTCGCCATAAGATCCTGATAGCGCGCCAACCTCTGTTCTGCTGTCGCCCTGACTTCGTCCAGTAGATCAAGCTAGAGGCACATACCTTCTTTGTTCATATTCTCGTCGTAGCTCTCCACCCGGTAACTTGTGAGCCCCACTTCTGCAGGAATGACAGCTTTAGTTCCATATGCGGGTCGGAATGGTGTTTCTCCAGTAGGTGTTCTTGTTGTGGTCCGGTATGCCCATAGGACGCTAGGTAGTTCGTTTGGCCAGATACCCTTTGCCCCCTCAAGACGGGTTTTGATTATTTTGAGCAGGGACCTATTCGTGACCTCAACTTGCCCGTTTGCCTGTGGGTGTGCGGGTGACGAGTAGTGATTCTTGATCCCTAGCTCCGCGCAGAAGTCTCTGAACATGTTATGGTCGAATTGCTTACCGTTGTCAAAGACCAGTACCCTGGGTATCCCGTACCTGCATATGATATTTCTCCAGACAAAACTTCGGATGTTTTTCTCTGTGATGGTGGCTAAAGCTTCTGCCTCGACCCATTTAGTGAAGTAGTCTAAGTCAACGACCAAGAATTTCAGCTGCCAGATAGCCGTCGGAAATGGGCCCATAATATCAAGCCCCCATTGTGTGAACGGCCAGGGTGCCGTCATAGGTGTCAGCTCTTCGGACGGCTTCCTGATGAAATTGCCGAACCTCTGGCATTTGTCGCAAGATTGGACATAAGCTTGTGCATTCTTCATCATTGTAGGCCAGTACTATCCTGCTCGGATCAATTTGTGTACCAGTGATCGTGCGCCTGAGTGGTTTCCGCAGATACCCTCATGTACTTCACTCATCACATAGTCTGCTTCTTCTTGGTACAACCACCTTAGGTACGGTCGAGAGAAGCCCCTTTTATATAGGACATCCTTCATCAGCACGAACCGTGACGCCTGGACCTTCAGCTTCCTTGCAACGCCCTTTTCCTCTGGTAACACCCCGTCCCTTAGGTAGGAGATCAATGGCGTGGTCCAGTTATGTTCAGAGTTCACAACCTGCATATTTGTCCCGTCATCGATAAATGAAGATATTTGGACGAATGATAATACCTGTTCGGGAACCAGCATGAATTCGGCTAATGCAGCTTTTGCTAGTTGGTCAGCCCATTCGTTCTCTTCTCATGGGACCTGAATGAATTCGACTTCGAGACTGTTGATTCGGTACCTCACTTCTTCCAAATATCTCTTCATTCTATTGTTCTTGCACTCGTAGTCGCCATTGATCTAACTTGTTACCACTTGTGAATCGCAGTGGACAATTATGTTTTTTGCTCCCACAGCCCTTGCAAGGTCTAGCCCCGCGATCAGGGCTTCATACTCTGCCTCGTTGTTGGTTGTTGGGAAATCCAGTCGGATCATGCACTGTATCGTGTCCCCCTACGGAGTTTTAATCACTACTCCGGCTCCTCGGCTCGTCTGTTTGAGGATCCGTCTATATGGATACTCCACTATTCCTTCTCTTCTACCAACTGGTTCCCCCCGAGTGTGAACTCGGCGATGAAGTCAGCTACTGCCTGTCCTTTTATGGCCGTCCGCGGGCGGTACTGGATGTCGAATTCGCTTAGCTCTATTGCCCACAAGGCCATCCTTCCTGCTGCTTCTGGGCTATTCATGGCTTTTCTCAGCGGCTTGTCCGTTACGACGATGATTGTATGCGCTCGGATGTATGGCTTTAGCCTCCGCGCAGCGATTACTAACGCGAAAGCCAACTTCTCCATCTTAGGGTACCTCTCTTCAGCTCCACGGAGCACACGGCTGGTAAAGTAGACGGGTTTCTGTATCCCATCCTCCTCTCTAACTAAGGCTGTGCTTACTGCGGCACTCGAGACTGCCAAATAAAGGTATAGTTCCTCTCCATGTATGGACGGACTGAGCAGTGGTGGAGACGAGAGATACGACTTTAAGTCGTTGAAAGCCGTTTGGCATTCATACGTCCACTCAAATGACTTTCTCAGAGTGCGGAAGAATGGCAAACACCTATCCGTCACCCTTGAGACGAACCTGTTTAGTGCTGCAATCTTTCCATTTAGACTTTGGACCTCCTTGATCGTCCTTGGCGGTTCCAACTCCATTATCGCCCGTACCTTCTCTGAGTTGACTTCTATTCCTCTTTGGGATACCATGTAACCCAAGAATTTTCCCGCCGTTACTCCGAACGCACACTTGTTCGGATTCAGCTTCATGTTGAACAATCGAAGCATATCGAATGTTTCTCTGAGGTCGTCTAGGTGATCTTCTTCGTGCATGCTTTTAACCAACATGTCGTCAACATAAACCTGGACGTTCCTGCCAATCTGATGTGCAAACATCTTGTTCATTAGCCATTGGTATGTTGCTCCAGCATTTTTGAGTCCAAAAGGCATCACCTTGTAGCAGATTAATCCCTGGCTTGTGACGAAAGAGGTCTTCTCCTTATCAAATTCGTCCATCCTGATCTGGTTGTAGCCAGAGAAAGCGTCCATGAAACTGAGGAGCTGGTGTCTTGCAGTCGAATCCACAAGGGTATCTATCCGTGGGAGCAGTAGCTGTCTTTGGAACAAGCCTTGTTGAGGTCTGTGAAGTCTACGCACATCCTCCAGCTTCCATTGGCTTTTTTAACCATAACAACGTTCGCCAGCCAGTCGGGATAATATACTTCCCGGATGAAACCTGCCTCCAGTAACTTCCGAACTTCCTCGGCTATGGCCTTATCCTGCTCCTGGGCGAAGACTCGTTTCTTTTGCCGGACTTGAGGGAAGGAGGTCGACACATTCAATTTGTGGACCATGATCGATGGGTCAATTCCCGGCATGTCTTCGTGATTCCAGGCGAAAACATCTTGGTTATTTCTTAGGAAAGTTGTGATCGTCTGGCGTACGGGCCAACTGGCTAGTGTGCCAATCTTAGTCATTCGTTCAGGCCGTGTGTCGTCAAGTCTTACTTCTTCTAGCTCTTCAACCGACTCTGCTAATGCTCGCTGCTTCCCGATACACATTGTCTGCTGCTGATCCTCCATCTCTAACATGGCGATATAGCATTCTCGTGCTGCTACTTGATTCCCCCGCAGTTCTCCTACCCCATATTCCGTCGGGAATTTGATCATTAGGTGGTATGTTGAGGTTACCGCCTTCCAGGAATTGAGAGTGGGTCGCCCGAGGATGGCATTGTAAGCGGACGAGCAGTCAACTACGAGAAACGTTATCTCCTTAGTGATCTGCTGAAGATAGTCACCCGCCGTCACAGCTAGTGTTATTGCGCCCAAAGGGAAGACCTTCGTACCCCCAAATCCTACGAGTGGGGCGTTCGTTGGGGACAATCGTTCCTTGTCTATCCTCATCTGCTGGAATGCTGGATAGTACAGGATGTCTGCTGAGCTGCCGTTGTCGACGAGGACCCGGTGCATATTGTAATCCCCAATCTGCAGGCTGACTACTAGCGCGTCGTCATGAGGATGGTGAAGTCTCCAAGCGTCATCCTCTGAAAAGTTTATGACGAGATTATCTATCCGCAACATCTTTGGTACGGATCCTGTGAGTTGGACGCTATGGACCATCCTGAGGTAGGTTTTGCGGGCTTTCTTGGAAGATCTGGCTGCAGCTGTGCCCCCTACGATCATTCGTATGTCTCCTATGGGTTGTCTAGGGCGGTCGTTCTCCCTTCGTGGAGCCTGTTCTTCCGGTGTATCAATTCTTTCCCTGCTAACGAACCTCTGTAGTTTCCCCTGCCTGATTAGGGCCTCAATCTGCTGCTTCAGGTCATAGCAGTTAGCTGTGTCGTGCCCGTGGTTCCGGTGAAAGCGACAATACTTGTCTCTCGGTCTTTTGTTGGGGTCTCCCTTCAACTTTCTAGGGAAGGTCAATGCTTCTTCATCTTTGATTTGCATCAATACTTGGTCGATTGGGGCGGTTAACGGGGTGAAATTGGTGAACCTTCCTGTGGGTCTGGAGCGCTTTTCATCACGTTGATCCTCGGTTTTAGTAACCTTTCGCCCCCTGTCTTGTCTTGTGTCTTCTTGCCTTTCCCTCTTCTTAGGCCTTTCCTCGCGGGCCAGCAGCGCATCTTCTGCATTCATGTATTTGGTAGCCCTGTAGAGAACGTCCGTCATGGTTTTTGGGTCATTCTTGTATAAGGAAAACAAGAACTTACCCTTCCATAGCCCGCTAGTGAACGCGGCTACGAGTATTTTATCATCAGCTTCGTCAATCGAAAGGGCTTCTTTGTTGAAACGAGTTATGTAGGCTCGCAGCGTCTCGTCTTCTCGCTGCTTGATGTTCATTAAGCAAGCGGTGGACTTTTTGTATCGATGTCCGCCTATGAAGTGTGAGGTGAATAGGGCGCTCAACTCCTTGAAAGTATTAATGGAGTTCGGTGTCAACCTACTGAACCAGACCCTCGCAGGCCTCTTCAGCGTGGTCGGGAACGCCCTGCACATGATCTCGTTTGGTACACCCTGAAGATGCATCAGGGTCTTGAAGGTCTCTAGATGATCGAGTGGATCCTTGACCCCGTCGTAACTTTCGATCTGCGGCATCCGGAACTTTTGTGGTAGGGGGAATGAGTTGACGGACGCGGTGAATGGTGAGTCGGTTCTGTTCACTAAATCGTCGAGATCAGAAGATACTCGCCCCTTGAGGGCGTTCATCATGACCTCCATCTGCTCCTTCATCACCTGCATCTTAGCGACGATAAGCGGGGGGGGGGCAAAATCCATGAGAGACGGAAGGCTCACGTTTTGCCGCTCTGGTCGGCTTGGGGCATTGCTACCTTCAGGCTTCTCCTGCTCCCTTCGCTCGGCACTATTACCTTCCTAGTTTTGCTCCTGAAGGTTGGGTCCTACATCCCTTTGTCGTAGCTGCTTCTCCAGATCGTGGTTCTGCTTTGTGAGTCATTCTACTGCTGTCATGAGAGTCTGGACCTGCCTTTCTAATGCAGTAGATCTTGGTGGATCGTCTTCTTGAGCATTGTTGGTGGTAGCCATCGAGCGAGTGAGTACCATGCGACTCTTATGTCCGAGAGGCGATGATCTGGCTTTAACTTTTCGCGTTCCCCACAGACGGCGCCAACTGATGAGGCCGTAATATCACCAGTGAGCAGCACAATCCACGCTCGCTCCCGCTAACAATCTGCAAGAAGAAAGAAGTGATCTCGCCGTGGGCATCGATGTGGTGTCGACCAAATACCCTCCGACGGTCAAGTTAGAATTGTTCTCAACTCTAGAGTGCTAAAGAGGGTAAATTATGCGTACCTTGATTCGCGAGAGTATTGTAGCTTTTATAGTAGACTAGAAGTCTTTTCCTTATGGGAATCCTCTTGAGTAATCCCAAACGTGATGGACAAGACATTTCCTTGTAGAGAGGATTAACGCGCGTACCTTCCGGATTGCCCCTTACGCTAGGTTTCTAGTTTCCTTGGAGACCACACGTGCGCGCCAAGAGTATGGGACTGCTCTAGGCCACTGGGCTCTACTGTTGCCGGCTCATGGGCTCGGATCCGTTAGGCCCAATGTCGTGAAAGCCCTACTGCGCTAAATTTTGCCCCTTCAAGAGGCATTACAGCTATGCTACAAAAGTGGAATGAGAGGGAGGAAAGTATACAAAGGAAGAGGGGTTGGTTGTGTTTGAACTAAAAATGTTGGTTGGGTTGAGGCTAGGAAGAGACAATGAGAGGAACCAAATCATATAGTGTGGGCTACAAGCTTGTAGTAACAATATTTTAAATTTCTCTATTTCGATTTAAATTCTAATCCAGGGATTTGGTATGGCGGTTTGGCCCCCCAAAACGAAAAACCAAGACTTTGCCTTTACGCGTAAAAATGTTTTATCATGCATGTAATGATGCACAGAATACAAAGAAAAAAAAAATCCCCTCCATTCTCTATAAAATATTCACTGTGAACCTTTTTCGAACAAGTTTAAATAAATCCATTGGGTTTTCATTTTGATTTAATCATCTAACATTATTTCTCCTTGCTAGATGGATGCTTCACGGTCCCATGGAACACTATTTTTCATCACGATGATTACAAATAAGTATTATTTTTGTATAATGTGCAGATTAATAAAATATTGTATGCAAAAAAATAAATAAATAAAAAATATAATTGAAAATGAACGATAAAATACATGGTAAAAATGAAAAGTTACTTTATGTTACATAGAGAAATGAAATTATGTAAGATTGAGTTTTATCACAACCTAAAAAGAATAATCGATTATTAAAATAATCTAAATAAATAATAAAAATTTTAATTTTTTTTGCACTTTTGGTAATACTAGTTTGGGTTGCAAGCCACGTGCTGCACCTTAAGCAAGAAAAATAAGAGAATATATTTTTTGGAAGAAGTATGAAATCATGTAATTAAATTTAGTATAGCTATTTACTATATGAATATCTGTTTAATATAATAATTTCTTAGATCCTATTTTACTAAAAGTGATATCTACTCATGAAAAAATTCTACTAAGAATGATAATGAATGTCATCATCTTCCAATAATAAACAATTAAGTTTTGATAAGATATTGTCACAATATTTAAAACTTCACAATGAATGATATATATTATAATTGAAACTTTTCATCAAATTAAATACCTACAATCATCTACAATGAATATTTTGTTATTCATATTTCCTTCTTTGTCATCTTATTTTACAAGTGTAATTACGATATTTAACTTATTTAATTTGTAATGAACAACCTTTTAAGCAAGGAAAAAAAGGATATGTCATTGAAGTTTTCATTAGATAAACTTATAAATCTAGAAGATTTAAACATCTAGTAAATTAGTGTTCTCTAGGTAGCAAATAGAGACCATACATCACCATTATTCTTACTATCCAAGTATTACCACCACATAAAACTCAAAATACATGAATAAATTTTTGGGACATTTAAGACATTAATTGCACAATGAAATTTTCTAGGAGTCATAAGATTTCGATAAGGTTTAACTAAAACAGTAATAGCATGCGTATATGCTTGTTTACAGAAAATTGTGCTTAAAAAGTGAATTTTGGCTCAACAAATTAAGACATTACCAAAAAAGAAGTCTAGGAACACAACAATATGTCATAAAATTTTCATATTACGTTTATTTTTAGCTATGGAGGGCCTTGGTATGATATTTTATTATTTTATTTTAAAGTAATGCTATATTCACAACATTTTCATAACAAATCCTAGGATGCAAATTGTTTTTGGTTTTAAGCTGGGCCAACCACTTTAAATTATGCATTAAAAAAATTTAAAAAACAAAACAAAATGCCAACTAAAGAAAATTGTGCTTTAAACAGTAAATTTTGGCTCACCAAATTTTGACTAAACAAAAAAAGTAGTCTAAGAACACAACAAAATGTCATAACATTTTCATAATACCTTTTATTTCCAACTATAGTAGGTCCTAGTCTGATATTTTATTATTTATGTTTATAATATTTTCACAACAAATTTTAGGTGGCAAATTGTTACTGATTTTAAACTATGGTCACCACTTAAAATTGTGCATTAAAAAAAAAAAAAAAAAAACCAGCCCAAGAATACTATGAGTGGAACAATGAATTTTGGCTCATCCAATTTGACTAAACTAAAAAAAAAAATGGTATATAAAAAAAATGATACAACTTTTTCACAATAATTTTATTTTCAATCGTGGTAGGTTCTGATATGATATTTTATTATTTATTTTTAAAAAATGTTACATTCACAATATTTTCACAAAAAAATTATAGATGACAAGTTATTATTGATTTTAAAATTGGTCCTATCATTGATATCACTTTTTTATCCATCAATAGTAGCTTGGCACCTAGGATTTGTTATGAAATGAATGTGAAAATGTTGTGGGCTTATAATTTTTTTTTTTATAAGGAACTAAGATCTCGGCAATTGTGAAAATATTGTGACAACAAAAAAATGTTACAACATTTTCATAGTAAATTTACTTTCAGTTGTGGTTTTTGTTCTATAAGAAATTGACACTTCGATAATTATGAAAATAAATATTGTGAAAAAAAAATATTGTTCCAGTATAACAATATCGTCTCAACACATATAAATATTTGAGAAGTACTACGTCCACAACATTTTCACAACAAATCATAATTAGTAAGTTGTTATTGATTCCAATTTAAATAAACAAATTAAATTACTTTTTTGCCAACCCATAATAGCAAATAACAACCTATTACCTAAAATTTGTTATAAATTTTTTTAGTACTTTTAGCATTTTTCTTACTTTTGATGACACATCAGTGTGGAAAATCTATGTAGTAAAATTTCTAATATACCTAATATCACTCATAAAAATTTTAAGTTATGATGTTTTAAAGATTAAATTAAACTTGACTAGAGTTAAAAGGTCATAACACAAAATTCATTTTGTTTATTTCAAAAAAATATGTTGTATATATTTCAGTATTTTTGTTATGATTTTTTTAGAAGAAGAACGTAATATAACTGAATTTTATATGTATCTAAAAAATTACCATAAAGAAGAAGAAGACGAAGAAGATACGCATTAACATATGATTTACTAGATTTGTTCCCTCATAATAGCTAGACCAGTACCAGATTATGAATTACAATATCATGATCCATAGATAAGATTTTTGACTTCCACAAAGATCATTCCACTTAATTATGTCTTAGATGCATTCCATAAAGCAGATTAGAAAGCATGACAATTTAAAATACGAGTCCTTGAACGATATGAGTTTCCGCGAAGGTGCTCTAATGCTATTAGGCTTTAGCATGGTTAATGGTTCATGAATGTAAGGATATAATTATTTGATCAAGATCTTTACCGGTCAAATACCCTATGTATTGTTTTTGTATGATGACTTTTTCCTTTTATAATGAACATTAATTGTTTTGGTTTTCTTTCTCCTTTTTTCTAATGAATTTAATTGTTTGAACTTTGATACCTCATTAATATTCATTAATCATTAAACTTTTAGCACTTAGTTTAGGTGCAGTGCATCCAGTGAACTGGAATCGGTTAGATGATGACATATATCCAAAAATGGACACATGTTATCATCTCAACGGGTCCAGTACTACTAGACACTGGATCTAAGACTAACCCAAATTTTTAATTGCATGATACATAAAACATTTAAACAATAGAAAGAGACGAGAATTAAGATGGCATAGATGACAAATAGATATTTATGTGCTGCAAAGTAATTAGAAGTCTTCAACCTGTAGATGTTTCTTCAAGTCATTGGCCAAAGACTTGGAAAATTATGGCCTCGTGGGTCTATCTATTCGTGAGCGTGAAGACTTATGAAAATTATGACCTTAATGGGTCTTTCTTCTAAGTCCAAATCTCCCCTTCCATTTTTTCCTGTTCTACTTTATACTTTACAAATAAAAACATGTCATGTGTAACCTAATTAATTCAATTCTAATTGTATTCCTTTAATAATTAAAATACCCAAAATAAATAAATAAAAACCCACCAAACCCCATCGCCCCACCGGTCCACAACTAGTCCGCCACTACCTTCACCAGTGACACTAGCAAGAGGTAGCTGACGCCTTTGTTGCTACCATTCACAAGTGAATTGCAAAAGACTTAATGAAAATTATGACATATGGATCCTTCTACTAAGATGCTGTTTGGAGTAGCGTCTGTGTTTTCAGATTATGCGTTTACAGATTTTTTTTTTTTTTTTTTTTTTCCTGCACGTAAACAGTAACATTATTTAGGTTCATTGTATAGGGACAAAAATCATAATTCATACACTGTTTATAATACTGTTTATGTACTAAAAAATATTAAAAATAAATCTTATTATATTATTCACACATTTAAAAATTATTTTGTTACAATATTTTTAATTTTTAATTTTTAATTTTAATAACAATAAATTCAATTCAAACATCATCTTAATTTCCAATTTTGGCTGAAAATGAAGATACAAAAAGGCCCCTGTCCCATCAAAAATAAAATAAAATAAAAAGACCCTGTGGATATGACCCCTCCATCCAAGCCAACTGGCCATAATAGACTTAGTCTTGAATTATTGAGTCTTAGTCCTACCTACTCCAATAAATACGCCTGACTAAAGCAAACCTCAAACGCAAAAAAGAGAGAAGTTTTGAGCATCTTCAACCCGTGACTCTGCAAACTCAGAAAAAATAAATTATGTACTTTGAAATTTTTTTTCCTACCGACTCCTTTAAATTCTGCAAGACAAACCAATAGCATTCACTCCAATTTTTTTCCCTATATACTGTAGCTTTGCTATCTGTAGGATGATACTGTTCAGTGTCAGATACTTTCTGTTCAGTTTTCACCCACTGATGATTGAACTGCCCAATTGCTCTGCCCAACTTTTGAGTGGAAATAGTATAGGAAAATAATTAATTGAACCTTCTTGGGCAGAGCAATTGAAGACTCTAGACACTTGAAAACCACTTTAAACGTTTTACATGTTCGAGGTGTCAGTATAAAATATACTTATAAAATAGTATTTACCTAATTATATTGTTTAAAAAATAAGTTTAACCATCGGGCCTGTTGGTTAAGTGGTACTAGTCATACTAGTGACTTTAAGCTTAGGAGGTTCTAGCCCTGCATCAACACTTATCCAGCCAAAAAAAAAGAAACAAGTTTAATTCCCAATTTTGACGGTGGAACTTGAGTTGGTTGCAATGTTATACTCGAGTTTAGTACACTTAAGTACCAGGTTAGAAACAAAGCACTCACACAGCCACAATTGTTGACTTATCTATTTTTTTTTTCTCATTGGCTTTCAGTTTTGTTTCTTAGGTGGAGTTTGGATACATGTCTAGCGTTGGCGTTTTGAGTTTTGCGTTTCTCTTTTTTTTATTTGGCATGCATTTAAGGAGATAGTGCGGCTACTGTTCATGAACAGTAGCCGCACTATTTGACTTTTCACCCTTTTCAATACATTAGTGGGTCTCGTGAACAGTACACAAGATCCACAAATCTCACTTTTCAGCAACTTTTTAATTAAAAATGGGTCTCACGGTATTATTCACACATTTAAAAATTATTTTACTACAATATTTTTAGTGTTTAATTTTCAATTTCAACAAAATAAGTTCTATCCAAACTGACATTTAATCTTCCAGTAGTGGGTTTCTCTTTTTTCTTTCTTTTGTGAGGGTCACGTGGAATTGGAGGCCACAATTGTTGACTTATCTAATTTTTTTTTTCTCATTGTTTAAACACAGGCAAATAGTTTTCTCATTGGCTTTCAGTTTTGCTTCTTATTCTTCCAGGTGTGGGTTTCTCATTTTTCTTTCTTTTGTTAGGGCCACGTGGGATGGGAGGCCACAATTGTTGACTTATCTAATTTTTTTTTTTTTGCTCATTGTTTAAACATAGGCAAATAGTTTTCTCATTGGCTTTTAGTTTTATTTCTTATTCTTCCAAGTGTGGGTTTCTCTTTTTTCTTTCTTTTGTCAGGATCATGTGGGATGGGAGGCCACAATTGTTGACTAATCTATTTCTTTTTTTCTCATTGTTTAAACACAGGTAAATAGTTTTATCACAAGGAACTCGAGTTTCATAAACTCAAGTTCTAAGTTTATATAAAAAAACCCAAATTTCACCTTCAAAAAAGTGGTACATTATTAGATATTTCTCAAACAGTGGTAAAACACTAATAATTTCGAAAAATAGTAATATTTTGCTATTTTTGCCATTTTTCTCAAACAGTGGTAAAACACTAATAATTTCAAAAAATAGTGGTATTTAGCTATTTTTGCCCTTTTCATTGACCTCAAGTTTCCCCTTGTCTCAAGTATTAAAAATTCAATATTGTTTATTTAATTTTATTTTGAACGCAAGTAAAGTATTATTCATCACGGAACATTATTTTTCATCACGATGATTACAAATTAGTATTATTCTTGTATAATGTGCAGATTAATAAAATATTGTATATAAAATATAAAGCAAAATCAACAATATAATTGAAAATGAACGATAAAATACATGATAAAAATGAAAATTTACTTTATGTTACATAGAGAAATGAAATTATGTAAGACCGAGTTTTATCACAACCTAATAAGTATAATGGATTGTTAAAATAATCTAAATAATTTTTTTTTTTTTTGCACGTTTGGTAACATAATTTAAATTGGAATTATATTTTTAAAATTCTTGAAACTTTGACGTAAGAGGTTTATTTAGAAAAACATTATATTAATTATTTTAATGTACTTACAATGCCTCACATGCTATAAGGGACAAAACAAAAGGAAAATATTAAAAATAAAAAAGAAAATAAAGGAGGGAGAGTGTCAACTATATATATTTATATGCTGCAAAGTGATTAAAAGTCTTCAACCTGCAGATGTTTCTTTAAGTCATTGGTCAAAGACTGGGAAAATTATAGGCCTTGTGGGTCTCTCTATTAGCGAGCGTGAATTGTGGAAGACTTGTGAAAATTATGACCTTAAGGGTCATTCCACTAACCAAATTGGCCAATGTATTCCGGAGGCTGTAAAATTTTACCAAAACTGCACTATCAGTCCATAAACTTTACTTTACGAGTACGATTTGTCCCTCATAAAATTTGAGCACTATTGGTCTCTAAACTTTTAAAATTGAGCATTAATAGTCCTTTTGTTAACTGTTGTTACTGTTATTGCCTATATGGCTAACGGAAGTTACGAAACAATAATGTAGCATCTTCTTTTTTTTTTTTTTTTAATCGATGTAAAATTTCTTTTTATTAGAAAGAAGAAAAATAGATTTTACATGTATTATGGCACATAATTAACTTTAAAATAGATTTACACATACACATGTTTTAATTAATAAATTCATCTTTCTATTAAAAACTTAAAAATAAAAATTCGATAAGTCTCCCCTTATCTCTCTCACAATTCTTCCTCTGCCATCTACTGGCAATACCCAAAATCAAACTTTAATCTAGCTGGTTTATCTTCACAATACCAAAGTCCCTTTTGAGACAATAGTGAATACAATTGTTTCAATTTCAAAATATCTTCTCAAATCTAAATTTAATCTAAGTCTCCCCTTTAATTTTACTTTCACGGGGATTATAATATAAATTTAACCTTAATCTTCTTCTCAAATCCAAATCTAAGTGTTCACAAGGCATGATGAAGCCATATGGGAAAGAGAATGAGCAAGATCTCTATATAGGCATATACATGCAAATTTATATCCTATTTGCACTAAAGGACCACAATTGTTTTAGATACAATTGTTTCAACAAAAAACGAAAGAGAAAAATAGAGAGAGGATTCAATGATAGTTAAAGACTAAAATAGAAAACCAAAAATTGGTGTTTGAAAGTTCAAATACTAAACCCATATTCATTATATGAAAGTTCAAAAACACCCAAAAAAAGATAAACAAAGACCCAGTCTTGCTTTGGTGTCCAGCGTGGTAAAAACCCAGAAAAAATCAACTTTATCAATAAACCCACTCTCGCCCTCTTCAATCTCAAAACAAAAACCAAGGCCAATAAAAAAAAAACATAATCAATAAAATCTCAAATAAAGCAAATGGAAATCTTGGCAGAATGGATGACTCGTGATGAGGTGAAAAAGGCAGAATGGAGATGGACAATGGGCTTACATTTGGGAATTTTGATGTTTTGGTGTTTTAAGTTTTTATTTTAAATCTTTTTTTAAAGCCGATACAGCATCATGCTAGGTTAGTTTTGTAAAACACTTCGCAGTAAAAAGATGACACGTCATTGTTTCGTTAGCCACATAGACAATAGTAATAACGACAATTAACAAAAAGACTATAAACAACCCTCATTTTTTAAATTTAAGGCTCCAATAGTGATCACTTAAAACTTGAAGGCTATAAAATTGTTTATGTGGATTAATTGTTGGCAACCAATCTTTTCTTCTTGGTGCCAAACCTCAAAAGGATATAATGCTTGACTGTTAATTATTTAATTTATTTTTACTGTTTTCTCCTTATATTGACCTCAATTTTCTCTCGTCCCTTGACAAAAAATAGTGCACTATTTTCTCTTTTTATTGACCTCAAGTTTCCTCTTGTCTTTTGACAAAGAACAGGGGGAGGGTGTTTGGTCATTTGAGACTTTCCTCTAGCTTTCAGTGTTGTCTCAAGCATTAAAAATTCAATATTGTTTATTTAATTTTACTTTAAACACAAGTTAAGTTTTAGTTTGTTCACGAATTATTTGATTAGTTTATTTTATTTCTGTATAAAATAAACACCACAACTAAAATTTTTGCATTCCTTCACAAATCTATACCAGGTTGTAATCCATGCTTACGCATGGAAATTGTTAGGTTCTAAAGATTTAGGATTAAATGTTTAGAATCATATTTTGTATGTGTTGGCAAACTGAAAACAAAACATGTTTAGTCTATGTGTTAGACAATGCTCAAAGGTGTATGTTCAAGTTTCAAGTTCGAGCTGACAGCAAAAAAGAGAAGTCAGAATCTGCCAAGCTCAATTGATCGAAAATTAGGCCCAGTCGATCAAGAATCATAGAAAAAGAATTTCTGCAGAATTTCAAATCAGGCCTAGCCTGTGAAAACGTTTAGGGCTTCAATCTAACTTGTCCACATATAAAAGGAAAACCCTAGCTACATTTTTCAGACTTTTGGGAAGACTTGTGTGGTACTTTTTGTGAAATCTGAAAGGTTTTGTACCTTCTAACTACACAAGCGTCTACTAGAGCAAGATCTACAATCAAGCAGTGGTAGAACCTAGTTGCTTCTACAATGATCAACAACTGAGGGTAATCTGAAACATTTGAGTGGAATATCAAAGTCACAAGCATGGGTGCTTGTGTTGCAGTAAATCCAAGGAGAGAAGGAGTTCGTGGATTCGGATCTTGCACGTGGTTGTGTCAGCAAGTTAATACTGGAGGTAGCAATAGATTTAGGATTAAATTTGATTGTAAAAACTTCAGTTCTTTTATAGTGGATTTGTTTTACCTTGAGAATTGCTAGGTCAAATCCTTCCCAGTTTTTTACTTTGAAACGGTTCGTTTCATCGGTTTTCCTAAGTCATCATATCGTGGTGTTATTTACTTTTCCACTGCTGTGTATGATATGATTTATTATTGTTTGACTTAGATCTGAATAATTAACCTAAATAATCACTTGGCTAATATATTAGTTTAACTAATCTGATTTAAGAGGTCTAAACAAGACAAACATAATTAGTAGTGATAAAGGAAAAAAATTGAAGAATTATTTTAATATTTGTTCAGATTTTGTAAATTATAATTATAATAATTATTATTATTATTTATTTTTGTTAATATTTGTATAAGGAATATGATACTATGGAACTCTATGCTTGATAACAATCTTGTAAAATGCAAAAACATCATATGTACAAATTAAATGTGCCTACTTTATAAATTTAGACATAATAAACGGAGATCATTTGTTTTCTTACAAAAGAAAATGATAAGTAATCGATTTAAATCCTAAATCTTTAAATCCAACTCGTTATCTGCTCTGCCAAGGCAAAACCATGAGCCATCATATGTCATGGTTTTTTTTTTTTTTTTTTGAGTAAAGATACAAATGGATATGTGTGTGGTATGGGTTAATTTATTTATTTTTTCTGTTTTGAATGAATATTTTTGTAGCATTATTGTTTTGTGCAAACAATGATGATGAGGTTGTCGTATATAGATCAAGAGCTTTTATAGTTCTTAGGAAAACTCTATCGTATAAAGTCACTCTAATTTTAACAGTTCTTTTATAATAAATTCAGAATATGTCATGTCATTAATTTACTAACAAAACCACTAAAATAATGGTTTCTAAAAAGCAACTAAAAAAAAATCTAAACTCTAGATTCATCTCCTCTCCTAAACCCTCCACCTCAACCTCCAACTGACAACCAGTGTTGGTGGTTGCCGATTAAATAAGAGCTACTTTAGGCTCTTTGAAAAATCAATTTGGTAGAGTACTGAAGCAATTATCTTAAAATTACACTGACCAGACATTGTCTAGGTGTTCCATGTTTAGACTTTAGATGCAAGAAGAAATCAGTTGGAAAATATGTTTTATTAGCCAAAAGCATGAGCTACTATTTTTAACAGATAATCAGTGGGTACAATTTTTTTTTTTTTTCCAAATGAGTTTGATTCCTGTAAATAAAACCCTTGATAGCATATGTTTATTCACATAAGAGGGGAAGAATTTCTCCAGCCTATTGGTTTGCTTGTATAAAAAAGATCAAACTGCTCCTTTGCTTAGAACTTTTACCCAAGCTAGGTATTATTTTGTGTTTGTGTTAGAGCACCCACAACAGATGTGCCATATGTGCCAAATACTAAATATTTGGCACATTTGGCACATCTGGCACACCAAACACCATTTGACCCCATTTATCAGATGTGTCATATCTCATATTTTTTGCAACATGCTACAGTAGAGTCACAAATTTACCACGGTACGGAATGCGTGTGGCATATGATTTATTCTCTTTTTATTCCTCTTTCTCTCTCATCTCTTCGTTAGTCTCACCTGGTAAACCCCAATCCTCTCCTCTCTCTCTAACCCCAATCCTTTCCTTTCAAACCCCAACCCTCACTGCTCTTCCACGCCCACACCAACGCCGACGCTGACGATCACTTCCACGCCGACGTCGACGCCAATCTCTCTCTAGCAATGGTTTTTTTGTCTTTTTTTTTTTTTTTTTTTGGCTGTGGTTTGATAGGTTCGGTTCCGACGAAGGTGGGTGGGTTCAGATGGGCTAGGCTATGGGTCGGCGATGTCGGTGTGGGAGTAATGTCGGTGTGGGTCTGTTGTGTGGGTCGGCGATGACAATGACGGCGATGAAGATGGTGGGTTTGGAGTCTGGGTTGACTTGGATTATGAAGGTTTTGGGTTTGGAAGTAGGTGTGGGTGAGGGTGTGGAGGCGGTGGGTTTGTCCGGGTTTGTGGTTGAGGTGGTAGTGGTGGTGGGGCTTCCGATTTGGTGTTGGTGGGCTATGGGTTGTGGGTCAAGGTTTTGGGTCGACGGCATTGTGGGTTGAGGTTGGTTGCAGCAGCATTGTGGGTTTTGGTCCGGTGGTTACTTGAGTTTGTTTGTTGATGGTTTGGTTGGGTTGGGGTTTTGGGTCGGTGATTGGTTGAGGCAGTTGATGGGTGACAGAGGATTTGGCTGGGGTTTGGCTGGGATTTGTTTGGGTCGTGAAGGATTTGATTGGGATTTGATGGGTTGTTTGGGTTGGGATTATGGTTGTTTGTTGTGGAATTTGGCTGGATTTGTTTAGGTTTGCTTTGAGTTGTGTTTTTGGTTGTGGAGGATGTTGTGGTTGTGTGGTGGTGGCTGTTGGTTGTTGGCAACAGTGTGATGGTTGTTGATTGTGTTGATGAGTTGTAAATATTATTTTAATGTACAGTAAATATTATTTTAATGTATAGAATTGAATGATAAAACATCTGATAAATGGGATATTGTAAAATGATGTGATAAAATAATAAAGTAGGCCTTTGGTGTGGTAAAATGACATAATTTTTGTAACAATTGCTACGGATGCTCTTTCACTCATCCTACTTCACAGCCAAATTTCTAAGTACATGAGTCTACTCCAAATACGTAACACATACTTTCTATTTTTAATTGGTGTTGATCTGTAAAATTTACTAATTAAGTGTGCATTTGGGACAAGCTGAAAATTTCAGCTTATTTACAATATTAGTTTATTTTTGCTACTATTTATGGGTTTCATTGCATTTTTTTGTACTATTCATAGGTTTCACTGTAATATTCAATTAACTTTTATTTTTATTTACAGTACTTTCAGTAAAAAAATATTCAGTTTCAACTAAATAAATTGTTCGCAAATGGATACCAAGAGCATTCACATCAGTTCCTGTAAAATTTTCTGTCTATTTTAGCATAAAAACCTATTTTTTCTATTTTATACAACCATTTTTCCAAAACACCTACATCAGTCAATCTATTTTAGAAGATATTTCAATAAAATATTCATTCTTCATTAATTTTTGTTTCCTCTAATGGTCATACATTTTTCAATTTAAACTTATATTTCAAGTAAATTACGAAAACCAATGACTCGGCCAATAGAGCCAGTTGTGTTGAAGGTCTGGTTGTCGAACCGCTGGAATAGTGGTTTTAGCAACCGGCGCAGGATCAGTGTCTTCACCAACCGTATTGCCAGCATCGATGGCCAAACCACCAAAATAGTGGCTTCGACGACTGCCGACAAACTGGTGTCTCTGACCATCATACTGCCATCAATGAAATATTTTGGTGTATCGTTTCGTGGTTATGCATCAGATAGATAGATAAATATATATATATATATATATATTTATATATATATGAAATAATTTACTATGAGCATGGTGAATGATATAAAATTTTAGTTAAAAACAAGTACTAATTTGAATTAAAAAATCTAACATAGACTTTAATAAAATTCCCAATAAAATCATCAACTTTGTTTGGGAAAAAAAACTTAATTACTCTTTTGTAATTAAATCATATTGTAAAGATATTTGCAAATTTAGAAGCTTCCTTTCCCACTCACTTTTAATCACCACCACATAATATCTAAACCCTCTTTTTCTTTTCTTTTTTTCCCTTTTTTATCTCACAAAATTGCATCTTTTCTCTACTTCCTCTCCCACGGTCTTTTCTCTTCATTTTTTTTTTTTTTGGTCTTTTCCTTTGCCGTAGCTCTCAAGCACTTGTTTCTCTCCTCTCTCATGGCAGTAGCAAGCTCTCCATGAGCAAAGAAAGCAGCAAGCTCTCCATGGTAGTGGTGACGACTGTGGCTTCAATTTGGGTTTGAGTTTGATTTTGGGTTTGGGTTGATGGGTTTTTTTTGTTGAAAGTTTGATTTTGGGTTCTAAGTTGTTGAGTTTTCCGTTGAAGGTTTGATTTTGGGTTTGATTTTCCTTTGTTTTTGGTTGATTTTGTGATTGGAATAGCATGGGTTGTGGTGGTGGTGATTGAGTGGTGGTTGGACGGTGTTGGCCGGATTTGCAACAAACTGGGACGAACACAAACAAAGAAGAGAGAGAAAGAGAGAAATTAATAAAATATTGTTTACAAAACTACAGTAACCGTGTATATTTACATAGTTACTATAGCATTTTGTATATTTACAAAGGTTTAGAAAGATTGATGCAGGTGTTTTTTGTCCTATATTGTGTAAATTTTTTCACTTTTTGTATTTTGCAATGATTGATGCAATTGCTCTATGTCTCTAGGATGATGAATCAAATCCAATTAAAATGACCATACTTTCTTTCAAGTATTTATAGCAAAGGTCACAAAGCAAGAGTTTGTGGCCTAAAAGTCTCAAGAAAAATAAAATCAAGGCTTACATTGGAAGATAGGGTTAGATGTTTTTACTAATTAATGAGTGTTTTCTTATTTTTAGATAAGCTACACGTAAGTGTTTTCCATAAAATAAACCGTTATGATTTAACGATCTTTTTTTTTATTTTTTATTTTTTTATTTTATGGTTTATCATAAATATTAGAGGTGAGATCAGCTTAATGGCATGAGTCATATCTAAATTTACTGCAGGGCTCCTTTGCGCTTGAGTCTTTTCTGTTACTTATGTTTGTTTTGTCTTGATTTTGGTATCATCAAATATTGACTGCTTTCTCTACCAACTATAATTTTTGGTCTGGCTTTAGTCAAAACTAATTCGATGCACACATATACACACTGCTGTATTTTGTTGACACTTATCAATTATCAACTGCATCACAGGAGGATAATCTTCTTAGTACTACCAGGCAGTGGCGGAGCCAGGAATTTAGATCAGGGGGGGCAAGATTAAAAGACAAGATTGGAAGTAAAAAATTAATCAATATTAATAACAAAATAAATAAACAACTATATGATAATGTAATTGTCATACAGAATCTAACATAAAATGTAAACTTTAATTTATTTTTTCACACCTAGCTTATTTTACTCAATTGCCCTCGACGATTTTTCATATTTTGAAACCGCTGCATGATTTCTTCACATTCAATAGTTTTGAATATATCTTTCTCAATATATGTGACTAAGCAATCATTCATCCACTGATCTCCTATTCGATTGCGTAATCGATTTTTAATTATGTTCATTGCTGAAAAAGCTCTTTCAACAGTAGCTGTTGCAACTGGTAAGATCAATGCCAAAGTCACTAATGAGTAAACCAATGGATATGAAACATTCTTTTTCATTTCTACCATCTTTTCAGCAAGCTGTCCAATTCCTTTAAGTGCTGAAAACTCTTCAGTGGACCGCATGTCATGGATGTATGTCTCAAGTTGGTTATCCAAGAAAGAAACTTGAACTGTTGAAAAATCACTTGGATAAAATTGAGCAAGCTGAATCAATTTCTCCTTGTTGAATGCTGAAAATAAGTTATCTGGGTTTAAACACGCAACACAAAGTAATAATTCAGAATTTTCAAAACGACTATTAAGTTCCTGAAGTTGCATATCTATAACAGTATAAAAAAGCTCCACTTGATAATGATGTGAATTTTTCATGTTTTGAGCTTTTCGTCGTGGCCGAGGTTGATATAAATCATCCATATCAGGAACATCAATATTATTTTTTGCACAAAATGTAGAAACCTCCTCTAGCAAAGTGTTCCACCCATCATCTCTCATGGCTTGTAAACGTTGCTTTGAAATGTCAACCAACTTCATAGCATTCACAATATCTTGATCTTTTCGTTGTAATGCCTGTGACAACTCATTACTTATGCCAAGCACACCTTTCATCAAATGTAAATCAAACACGAATTCAAATGTCTGGAGTAAACCAATTAAGATATTTGCTTCTGCTCTCTGATCAGAATCTAAACCATCTTCTATAATAGTTTCAATCACATCAATTACAGAAGAAAACATGTGAATAAGATTTACAAGTGCACCATAATGAGAACTCCAACGTGTATCTCCAGGTCTTTTTAGACTCATTTCTTGATTCAAGCCACGACCAGTTGAAATTTCATTATTTTTTAGTGCTTCTATAACTTCAGCATTACGTTTTTCGCGAAGAATATCACGACGTTTACATGATGCTCCAACAATATTGAATACCTTTGCAACCAAGTTAAAAAAGGTTGCAATTTGGATGTGATTTTTTGCTACTGCAACTAATGTTAGTTGAAGCTGATGTGCAAAGCAATGGACATAATAGGCAGAAGGATTATCTTTCAAAATAAGAGTTTTTAGTCCATTTAACTCACCTTGCATGTTGCTTGCCCCGTCATAGCCTTGTCCCCGCAATCTACTAATGCTTAAGCTATGTTTATTAAATACTTCCTCAATTGCACTCTTTAGTGTCACTGCTGATGTATTATTAACATGTGTAATGCCTAAAAAGCGCTCATTCACATGTCCCAATTTGTCCACATAGCGCAAAGCAATTGCCATTTGTTCTTTAGTAGACATATCACGTGATTCATCAACTATAATAGCAAATAATGAGTCTCCAATATCTTTAATAATAGCATTTATTGTCTCAACAGCTGCAGCATTTGCTATTTCTTTTTGGATATCAGGAGAGGTCATTTGATGATTTTCAGGAGCGTTTTCAAGAACTGCCTTATCAATCTCTTCATTGTGATTTGCAAGAAACCGTAATAATTCAAGAAAATTTCCTTGATTATTGGAGTCTTTAGATTCATCATGGCCATGAAATGCTAATCCTTGTCGTTGTAGAAAACAAATACAATCCACTGATGCATTCAAACGAGTCCGATATTCCCTTTTCTCAACATCTGATTGCTTGTTTATAACTGTTTGAATACTTTGTCTCTGGTTTAACAAAGCTTCACATTTTCTTTGAGCTATATTATGTGCACTGTTGTGATCCCCAACGTGATTCTGTAATTTCTCCTTTTTTTTCCAATTTCTGAATCCTTCAGTAACAAATGAGTCTCCCCCTCCTTGATCACCAGTATTAGGTCGAAATAGATAACAATATAGACAATATGCAGCATCTTTGGTAATGCTATATTCCAACCAACCTTCAAATTCTTTGAACCACACTGGATTAAATCGACGCTTTGTTTTGCCAAATTGACTTTGTGGAAAATCATGGTTAACTGGTTGACAAGCTTTATTTTGTAGATAATGCCTTCTAATTTGATCTCTTTCATTAGGATGATAGTTAGAAATTTTTATTCTTAAACCAGGATCCATGGGAAGATTTGCAACATCCACTTCGATACGAGTTCGTTTAGGATTTGATCCGGACTCATTATTATGATCAGGATTCTCCATAATCTCAATTAACTACAAATATATATGTCATATCATTAAAATAAAGAAAAAAAAAATTACAATTTATGATTAAGAATAATCAAATTAAGAGATCATTATAAATACAAATAGTTTAAATATATAATTTGAATAATAAATTTATGGTTAAAAATAGTCAAATCAATTCATCTAAATATAAACAGTTTAAACATATAATTTAATTCTTTAAAAAATTAAATAAACAAATAAATTAAAGCAAAAGTATTAAGAATATACATACCTATGAATATTTGAATGTGTGACTTAAAAACCCAACTTGAATGCTTTTAAAAACTGCACAAAAACTCTGAGATCCAAAGAAAGAGACTGGTTTGAAAAGAAATTTTTTTCTTTTTGATGGGGCCGTGCTCTATTTGCATTATATATACTTTTTTTTTTTTTTTTTTTAAGAGTTCTATGCTAGTTCTGATTCCTATTCTGTGTAGGGGTAGCAAAGTTGTTATTATTTTTTTTTTAATCAATACCAAATGGGACCCACGGTTTTATTGAATAAGGTGAATTCATTTAATAATAGATCTCTACAGGCGGCTTGGTAAAGCATAAAAAAAATTCTGCTGGCAACTTGGTCTAGTCTATCAAGTTTAGTAAGTGGGGCCCATTGATTTTATATATAGAATTGTACCACCATTAGGAGTAGAAGTCAACTGCTACTAGGAAAGTTGGAAAGGTAATGTGAATTTACTTAATTGAGATTTTTTTTTTTTTTTTGTCTTTTGTGTAGGGGGGGCAAAGATGGTATTTCAGGTCATATTTGTTAAAAAAATTTGAAAGTTCAGGGGGGGCAGGTGCCCCCCCTCGCCCCCCCCCTCCCTCCGCCCCTGCTACCAGGTTTCACAATTCAATCACAAAATTTACAAAAAGGTAAATGAATCAAAGTAAAAATAAATAAAAAATTTCTCCAAAGAAAAAAAAAATCACTTACCAACCATCCTCTGAGTTTGACTCTGTTTTATTAAAGGAAAAAAAAAATCCCAAAGCCAAAGTCTACCTGCAAAAATCAATAAAAACCCAATCAAAGCATTCAATTCAAGCATAACTAACAATGGAAAATTATTAGGTACTCCCGGAGTACCATAAATGTGTACTCTCTCCTCTCACATGAATGGTGAGTCCCACTAATTAAATTCACGGTGGGACCCACCATTCATGTAAGATGAGGGAGTACGCATTTATAGTACTCCGGGAGTATGCAATAATTTCCCACTAACAATAATGATCAAATAAATGAGCCTTGTATCAAATGTCTATTGGTATAAAATATAAATGAATAATTAACATCATCTAATCAAACGGAGAATTTCATTTCTTATGGTAGTATCACTCAAAACATTACAATGAATAAAAAATAGTATGCAAACAAAGACAAATAAGCTTTCCCACAGATTACGAATTTGTTTTAGTGCTTTTTTTGACAAATAGCATGCAACTTTGAAGAGGAAGTTTTTTCTTATTTGGGCACTGATGATGCCAAAAAATCACCAATAGGTCACACAGCACTCTCGCACTCAAAGTAGACCTGCACAACAAAATAATAGAAGACCTCAGAGAGCACCGGTGTGGTGTCGGCCAAACACCCTCCCAAGGTCAAGTTAGAATTATTCTCACAACTCTAGAGTGCTAGAGAGGGTAAATTATGCGTACCTTAACTTGTGAGGGTATTGGGGCTTTTATAGTAGTAGAAGGTCGACTCCTCCTCCTTGGTGCGGAAGTCTTTTCCTTATAGAACTCTACTTGAATATTTCCTAACGTGGTGAGCAAGATCTTTCCTTGTAGAGGAGATCTTCCTTAGGTGTGCGTATCTTCTAGAATCCGCTTTGTGCTAGGATTCTGATTTTGGGGCTTTAGGGTGAGTCAGGTGAAAGCAGCAAGTAGGGCTGTAATCGGTTCGGTTCGGTCGGTTTTTTTTTATCCGGCCAACCGAAACCGAAATTTTCGGTTTTTAAAAGTCTCGACCGAAACCGACCGAAATAGTTGAAAAACCATCGGTTTCGGTTTATTTCGGTTTCGGTCGGTTTTTCGGTTTATCATCATGCATCAAAAGAAAAGAAGAAAAGAGCATCATCAAAAGAAAAGAAGAAAAGAGCATCAAAACAGAGACTCACCGTGAGATCACTGAGATGAGAAGTTGATGATCAAGCCAGCGTGAGAAAAGAGCATCAGAAGAAAAGAAGAAAAGAGCATCATCAAAAGAAAAGAAGAAAAGAGCATCATCAAAAGAAAAGAAGAAAAGAGCATCAAAACAGAGACTCACCGTGAGATCACTGAGACGAGAAGCTGATGATCAAGCCGGCGTGAGGAGGGTGGCGTGTGGAGGCGGCGGCAGAGGGTGATTCGGCGTGAGAGGACTGTGGAGTGGAGGCTGAAGTTTGATGAACGTGAGAGAGAGTGGAAAGTGAGAGTGAAACTGAAGAGTGTGGGCTGGGTTTGTAGGGTAGGGTTTTCATCTTATAATTTTATACTCTAATTAGTTTTAGTTTAATTAGTTTAATTAGATATTTATTTAGTTTAATTATAGATGATTAAGCTAATGGGTTTTAAAATATTATGTTTAAAAAAGGTAAGGCCGGATCATTTGTTTAAATTTTGAAATCTTGAATGGCTGAATTGTGAATCACTGAACGTTGGAAAGATGACAGCTGAATGGTTGAATTGTTTAATATGAAAACGTTGGAAAGATGAAAGCTGAATGACTGAAATCAGTGAATTGTTTGAATATGAAAAGATGGAAGGCTGGAAGCCCACTGTCCCACGCAAAAGCTGCGGCCAAGCAAATCTCTCTTTTCTTTAGGCGTATCTCAGAGGACAAGCTACAAAGTCACAAAGTGACAAATGGTTAGTCACTAGTCAGAGTCAAAGTATATATTTAATATTATATATTTAATATAAATTATAATATATATATATTTAATATAAATTATAATATAATATATATTTCGGTTCGGTTCGGTCGGTTCGGTTTATTAAAATTTGAAACCGAAAACCGAACCGAACTTTTCGGTTTTTTATTTAATAAAACCGAAACCGAACCGAACCGAAACCGAACCGAAATTTTTGCATCGGTTCGGTCGGTTTGAATCGGTTTTTTCGGTTCTTCGGTTTTTTGCACACCCCTAGCAGCAAGGACTCTATATCAAGGGCCTTTACTGTATCTACCAGCGATAGGCTTTAGCGTATGTTGGGCCAGTTCCCTGTTGGCCCACGGACCCGGATCTGTCAGGCCCATCAAACCATATTTTATCCTCTTCAAGCACCATTTATTGTCAGGTCTTTTTTGATTCGCCAAATCCATGGTACCATTTTTTGGTGTTTCTTAAGTTTGTTTACAAACACATTATTATGTTTAAACTTAATTTGTATAATCAATATATATATATATATAAAACCGAAACTTTTGGAGCTCCCACAATTTTCCACGTCATCACAATTTTCTTTTTCTTTTTATTTTAGGTTTTATATCTTATATATTTATTATTTATATTTTTAAATTTGATTTAGGACTTCTAAGATGTATTCAAACGCAAACACCTCCTCTCATATAGTTTTCTATTTTGTTTTGGACTCTTCCTTCTCTCCTTCTCTAATTCTACGGTCAGTAGATCACTATTAGAGTTTTTTAATTATAGTTTTACTGTGTCTTCCTACACGTTTCTAATATTTTATTTAAAATAAAAACACCCTGCAAAAAATACTTCTCTAGTCCCATGTAAACAATCCCTTACAAAATAGCAACACAATCACGATTTCAATATTAAAATTAGCCAAAAAAACTGATTACAAAATTCCCACTAATAATCAGTTACTTCGTTGGGCAGCCATTTCTATCCTTTACTTTTCTCTTCTTTTTCATGCAATTCAAAACTACATCATGTGAGGATGTAATGTCACTACAAGCAGCAGAGAACGACGTTCATGGATTTTACTAGGAGCGACAATGGACCTAGATACGAGACGAAGAATCACAAAAGGTCACTATTTCAATTAGAAACTCCCATTTTTACAGTTCGATTATATTAATTTTTGGGTCTTATTGTGATTTGACGTGGTTGCTTTGCTATAGGCATTATTAATGACAGTGATGATACCTGATATTCTTTGACCCAAGAATGAAAACCATCCAAGAGAGTTCAATCATCTCATTCAATGTAGCCTCAAGATTTCATTGAATTTGACTTTAAGGTATTTTTTATTATGTTGTTTAGATTTTTGTACCTATTATATTGAGATTTGATCATTTCAATTTTTTTCAGATGATTATATTTTAAACTTTTGCACTTTTTAAGGTTAGGAATGAAAGAGTTATTTACTCTTTCTTTTGGCTTTTTAGAAGTTTTAACATCTAAATTTTGAGTTCATGTTTTGCAATGTATGAAATATGAAAGAACAAAGTTTAGCCACAAAATTGGTTATAATTTTAGGCTACAACCAATTTTGTAGCTAAACTTTGGTTGTAGCTTTAGGCTACAAATTCACTCAATAAAATAAATATTATTGCATATTTTGAAAATCTAACCATTGAATAACATGTTCTTTACGCTTTTAATACACATGTCAATTTTTGTGTCAATCGGATATTATTTACTATATAATCTATAATCTTATATTTTATGTATAATTTTAAATTACAAGAACTTGCAATTTAAAAATTTATTGATGACATAGCTATTGATCTTTAATTTTCTTGAAATTTTGCAAACATGGAGGATATAAGAAGAAGATGTAATCCAATGGTGGATTTGTCAAAATTCACCTCCAATAAAAAGATATTAAGTGAGTTTGTAGCCTAAGGTTACAATTGATTTTGTAGCTAAACTTTGTTCTATATGAAATTATCTTGACAAATTTCAATTGCTATAGTCATGCATTATTCTTTTGAGGTAATCTATTTTTCTCTTATATTTTTTCTATTATGTAGTTATAAATTTTGCTTTACCGTTTGAATTAATGTGATTTAAGAATTATAAATTACTGTTATTTTTAAAAAAATATTTTTCATATATATGACCATTTTTGCATTTTTACTCTATTTTTTATACTGTTTTTTACATTGCTGGGTCTTGAATCTTGATGAACAAGCTTAGGTTATGCGTTAACCTCATAAATTTGTTCTTTAAATTTTGTCTTTCTCTCCCCAAGAATAAAAGTTGGAATCATAAGTGCATTCCAATGCTTCCTAGATTGGTTGTCTTCTTCTCAATTAAAACTCTATAACCTTTTAACTGGTACTTCCTTCTTCTTCTTTTTACATTCATATATTCTGAAATCTATTCTCTTCAGTGCATTTATTTGTCTTCATTCTCTAACGAAGTCAATTTATTCATATGACGCCTTTTTGTTTTTCTTCTTCTACATGTTAAAATATTATAACTAACACTAAATTAGCTTTTCCAATTCTCAACAAAAAAAAAAAAATAATAATAATAATAATCCAAAACATTGCTCTAGATTAATGACTCTTCTTCCGAGTGTCATTGTCATTTCTGGGTGTAATTAATTATTGCTTTCTATGTAAAAACTTCTATAGTTTTTATTTTCTTATTTTTGGGTTTTTTGGTTGCATTTTATATGGCAAGAAAAAACCCCTGATTTTGCAAACAAATTAAGTAATGGGAGGGATTATATTATATTAAAAAATGATTGAGACCTTAATTTTCATTAAAGAAAGGATGTCATTGATAATAGGCATGGCATGCCTAACATTATTGGTGTTAGTATTTTATTTCCCTCTTAAATTGTAACTTATTTTTTCAAGTGATCATAACTTTAAACAAAATTAAAATTTAAAATTTTGTTTAACTAATCCGTGCATTGCACGGATTAGCGACTAGTTAAGCTTAAATTTGAACTTAAACTTGACTGGCTTATAGACTCCCAAACGAAATATTTGTAAATAAATGAACACAAACTTCCTAATTAGTCTTAAATTGTTCTTAAATAGCTCTTTTCATTTATATCTCCTGTCATGAATAGATCCCATGATTCCCATCCATAATGGACTTCCACGTTGGTTAGCTTGCAAGAAGTTTTAGCCATGTGGGCCCAAAGTGTGAAAAATGGTTTAGTTGAATTTGGGTTGCTACTCCCACTAATGGGCTAGGCCCAAAAATGGGAAAAAAAAAAAAAAGTTCTTTGATGGATTTTATGCTAAGTGAAATATATATTTTATTTTTATGTTGCAATTTGCTGGTCCTAAAAATCTTGTGCTTTGTGGATTATCATTCATTGATTATGAAAAAAAACAAAAACAAATTCATTTTTTTGGGTTAATTTGGGTTTTTTTTTTTTTTCCTGTTGGGCCTTTTGGGCCAGAACTCAAATTTTTTTTATTTTTTCAAAAAAATTTATTGTACACTATATGACTATACAGTAAATGCATTATACACTCACTATATAGTATTAGAGCACTAGCATTGAGAAATGCTATGCTATACTATTATACCATCCCAAAAAGTCACTTTATTACTTATACCATCCCATTTTACAATACCTCCCACATCCTAAAATTCTATTATTATTAAAATATTATTCTTTAATCTTTTTTTATTATTTCTTTTTAACCAATATTTTTTTCAGTTCCACTTTCCTAGGCTTTCCAACCGTTTTTTTTTTTTTTTTTCCTCAGCCTCCCTCAACCTCTAGTATTCGTTCATCTCACAGAACCCCACACACACAGACCCATCAAGCCAAAAACCAGAGCAAACCCGATTGAAACCCACCAGAGCAAACCCATTCAAAAAACCAGAGCAAACCCACACACACACAGACCCACACACACAGACCCATCACACAACCCGATTTGAAACCCACCAGAGCAAACCCATTCAAAAAACCACAACCAAAAGTCACTGGACCCAAGCCAAAAACAACCAAAAACCAGCCCCAAAAACACCGGTCACAGCCAAAAACCACAACCACCACACCCACGCCGTCACCCACGACCCAACCAAGACCCAAACCCCGGACCCAACCACGACCCACAACCCCTTTAAGCACAAAAACCACAACAACAACCAAAAACCACAACCAAAAACACCTAACCCACGCCAAAAACAACCAAAAACACCTGACCCACGCCAAAAACACCGGTCACAGCCAAAAACCCACTCCGATCTCCGATCTCCGTGACCCACGCCATGACCCACTCCGATCTTCAACCCGGTTGACCCACTCCGATCTTCAACCCGACGGCGTTTACTTCTTCTTCTTCTTCTTCAACGCCGTCGTTTCGCACAAGTAGCAGCAGCAGCAGATGAGAAAGAGATGTTTGGGTTTGGGTTTGAAAGAGGAAAGTGAGAAAGAGAGAATGAAGATGAGAAAGAGATGGATGATGTCGTTTACTTCTTCTTCTTCTTCTTCAACGCCGTCGTTTCGCACAAGTAGCAGCAGCAGCAGCAGATGAGAAAGAGATGTTTGGGTTTGGGTTTGAAAGAGGAAAGTGAGAAAGAGAGAATGAAGAGAGCGGAGAGAGCAGAGAGGAAGAGAGAATGAAGAGAGAGAAATAACAGAAAGAATGGAGGAGAGAGAAATACCGATTAAAATATATATATTTTTTTTTACAATTGTGCTACAGTACAATTCTAAAGATAGAATTGTACTGTAGCACTATTGTAAAATTTTTTACAATTTCTGTGTTTAGCATCCTTTGATGCAGCCCATTTTGAGACATAAAATGTTAAAAAGGACTGAAATATAGCTTTAGCATTTTTCAATGCTAATGCTCTAAGCTGTAGGCTGTAGGTGCTCTACAAGAAATTCAATAATATATTTCATAAAATAACAACCACTCAGTGACATAAATTATATGACCAATTTGGATGGAGGGGATATAAAATATAAACTAACTACTCCTTGAACAAATGCAAGTTCAAGTACAAAATGCAAAGAAAAAAAAAAGGAGAAAAAAAATACTAGATGTAATAACTAAAAAAACCTGTCCATCAATCATCCACACCTCTTTAATTTCAAAGAGCTAGAAATCAAAATAATAATAAACATTGAATAATTCAAAGGAAGTTGATTAGATAATAAATTGTAGAAACACAAAGAATTTGGTACCGGGCACGAAAAAAATATTACAGATCAGCAATACTTTTTTTTTTTTTGGCCGAGATTACGGATCAGCTATACAATATATAGGAACATAGATAATATATATCACCATCTATTGTAAAAAAGAGGGGGGTAATTATTTAAAAAAAAAATACATTGTTGATTTTCATGGGTTATGGATTAGATTGGATTATAATTTAATTTTAAGCATTAGGCTGAGTCGAGTTTGAGTTGATAGTTTTTTTAACCTATTTGATCTAACTTACCCACCATATATATGAACTTATTTTATTATTTGATTTTTTTAGTTTGAGTTATTTTGGTATTTTGTGAATTATTTTTGATGAATATAGAAATTTAAAATATAATTTATACATATTACATGAATTTTTTTTATAAATATATTATATGAAAATTATAATAATTTATTAATAAAGAAAAAGTGCTTAGTTTACAAAAGTCCAATTATTTTAATTTTAATTTTATAATACATGAAATATACATAATCTATCTACTGTCACAACCCGACCCGAACCCATGCCCATGGACCTACTTCACTCATATCCGAGCGACTCCAACTCCCAAGAGATTAAAAAAGAAAGGAAAATTGAAAACAAAAATGGCGGGCTAAAAGCAAAAATTTCATTTCATTTCAAAACAAAACACACACTCTCTCTCTCTCTGTGTCTCTCACTGCGCGTGCGCGTTCGTGTCCGTGAGAAAAATGGAGACGCAAGCTGCGGAGGAGCCAGTACGGACGAAGATGGAGTCGCTGCGATTGACGTGCGAAAGAGAGATACAGATCCACCAACAGAAGATCGACTCTTACGCGTCGTCGTTTCGCAATTCCCTCCAATCCATCAAGTCCAGAGCTCAACAAACCGCCCAAAACC
Organism: Quercus robur; assembly: GCF_932294415.1. Lineage (NCBI taxonomy): Eukaryota > Viridiplantae > Streptophyta > Magnoliopsida > Fagales > Fagaceae > Quercus > Quercus robur. Next base: position 47,601,634 of record NC_065543.1, read on the forward strand.
AAGGTTTGCTTCACGAACATGTGCTTTTTTTTTTTTTTTCAGTGTTTCCTTCACATTTCTGCGAAATTAGGGTTTTGATCTTTTGGGTCTGAGACTCTGTGAGCCTCGCTCAAATTAGGGTTTTTTGGTTGCAAAAAATGTCACCTTGGTTAAGAAATTTTAGTTTAAATTTTACTTTTGATTTTGATTGTTTAGGAAAATTAGGGGAACTTAAAGCTAAACTCAGAGAGGCAGAGGATGATATGGTAAAAGCCCTAGCAGGTAATTTTGATTATTTGAAAATTTTGAAAGAACTTGAATTTTGTTTTGATTTTTTTAGTCAATTTAATAAATTGATGGTGTGTATTTTTATTTGAAAAAAAAAAAGTGATTTTTATCAAGTTTTAAACTTTGTGTGTATTTTTTTTTTCTATTTTCTTTTGTTAATATTGTAATGTAGTGAAGACCCGGAAAGAGGCGAAGCGGATGGCGATAATGGACTCAATTGCTGCTCAAAGAGCTAGAGTAGAAGAGCTTAAAAGAAGTGTGCAAGTACAGAGTGCAAAGAGGGATCAATATGCTGCAATTATATCTCAACATTCTCTTGGTACTTTCCTCTCATTGTGTTGCTTGTTTGTTTTTTTGTAAGTTATATGTTTGCATCGTCTAATGTTTGTTTAGGATTTAGTTGAAGTCGGTGAGTAATGGGTTAATCCTGAAACGTCTGGTTTTATAGCGTGTTATGGATGTGAAGGTAGTAGTTTTGTACCCAATAGTCATCCTTGCCCAGTTTGTTTTCAATTATCTATGAAGGAGAAGAATGTAGGTTCGTTGTCAATATTTTGCATTTTTGCTGCAAATCAACTTTTATGTGAGTCATGGAAGATGAATTAAGGTCATAAGGAGACATTCTTAATTCTGCAGGATTTGAAAATATTGGCCTCTGAGGTTCCACTGGTAGGAATCATGTGCAGATTCATCATTCCCCGTTTGAGGAATTATGAAATTATTTACTTGTGTAGGATTTAGATGAAGTCAGTGAGTAATGGATTGGTCATGAAACATATGGTTTTATAGTGTGTTATGGATGTGAAGATAGTAGTTTTGTACCCAATATTCATCCTTGCCCTATTGGTTTTCAATTATATGTGGAGGAAAAGAAAGTATGTTCATTGTCAATATTTTGCATTTTTGCTGCGAATCAACTTTTATGTAAGTAATGGATGATGAATTAAGGTCATAAGGAGACATTCTTATTCTGTAGGATTTGAAAATATTGGTCTCTAAGGGTCCACTGGTAGGAATCGTGTGCAGATTCATCATTCCCCATTTGAGGAATTATGATGTTATTTATTTGGTCTTCAGTTCAATCTGGAGCAGATATTCTATTTCTGAAACTAATATATGGAGACTTTAGTTCTCTACTAGTTTTTGTTAACTCTACCGCCTGGCCCAAGAACACCAAATTCATGCTTTGGCATATTTGAACTACTAGGAGTCTGATGTGGAAAGAGATCAATCATATCACTTTTGAAGAGGGATTATATATCATAGTTGTGGGGCTTGTGATTGTTAATTTATGTTACCTGCACCTCTTTTCTAATCTTCCCCATATTGGTTGATATGCCAGTTGATGCGATCCATAGGCAAAAAATCATCCATGAGAATATCATTAGCTGGGTCTCAGTGGTGCCTGTATATATTATGTGGCAAGTTGGGTTTTAGTTTGTGGTTTTACAGTTGTGAGGGCAACCATGACTAGTGGGAGACATGGCCTTATGATGGGGTCACCACATGTTAGTGTTTGATTTGAAGTATTTTGCTATTCTCATTTCTCAACAGCAATATTACTTCGTTACTCTTATTTTTTCCTCCTTTTTCAATTATATGTTATTGTTTCGTATCTGCAAGAATTTCCATATATATTGGTTATGAGTTCTTAAGAGTGATGGTAATGGTTTTCTCACTTTATCTAACTGGTATTTTAAAGGTGTGTGAATCTTGGTTCCTCAATGACTATGTTAGACAACTTATATATTTCTTTTCAAGTTCTGGCACCTATTACATTGTGTTTACATGTTTAATTGCAATTTGCAGTATGGACTCATATATGTATGAATATCTCAGTGGTATTTAATTACACTAAAATTTTGAGTCGGCCATGTGGTGACACTGAAACTTCTTAAGAATCTCTAACCATCTAGCAGCCAGTTGAAAGTCTTATTGTAGTTTGGACTGTCATGGGTAATATATCTTGATTTTGTACAATAGTTGAAATTCTGTGCTGTACACACTTTTCTATTTATTTTTTGGTCTAAACCATTTTGTGAACATTGATATATATTGGTTTTGTTTGTAAATCTGAATCTGTATTGTGAAGTAAAGGATGGTCTAGATTACCACTTGTTCTCTGATCATTTTCTCTCATTTTGTACCATCAACAGCTTTGGCAGCATCTGAAGAAAAGAGTAACAAAGATGTTGAGTGTAAAAGTGAAACACAAGAAGCAATTTTGTGGTACAATAGGGTTCTTGGTTTCCATGTTGAAGCTGGACATGGTAATTGAAATTCAAAATCATGCGCTTTTATTTATGTATTTGTTTTTATCAAGAGTGACTTACTTACAAGTCTTTTGTTCTCTAGGGGTAAAATTCACCTTCAAGAACATAAATTCGAGAAATCCAAATGAGGAGTACTCTCTCACCGTTCGCTATGCAAATGATACTTACACCTGTAAGTTATATAGACCTGTTATTGGTCATGTTCTAGTGTTAAATATATTCCAGTGACGTACGGATTAGATATTCATATATTTTCTATCACGTCAGTGTTAGATTGTGATCCACACTTGAATGACACCAAAGAGTTGATCTATGAGTTGAATAAAACCAATGGTTTATTCAAATTTGTCAGAATCATGAGAGAGAAGTTCCAAGAAGCTGCCACACAAGGTACAATCTTATCTTTTGCATCCTATCTAGTACATTACTCGTCTGATAAATGACATCCACTCAAAAATGAGAGCCGGTCTTCTCTAGTGAAACTCATTCCTGTAATCAAAGAGCCAAAAAGAAATTATTTTACCCTTAGTGACATGCATGTGGCACTTTACCTTACATTTTTCTTATATGGTAAAAATAAATTGACTAAAAAGTGGCCTTGCACTTAAACGTTTTGTGTACAATTATAAAATTTTAGAAGAGTTTTATGGTAGGTTACTCTCTGTTTCCATAACCTTATATATGACTTAAAATAATACTTCATTGTGCCATTTATGAATCGCCAGGATTTTTGCCCCAATTAACAAATCATCAAGAGTTGTCCACAATATCTACATCTGCTCCAGTTCTATCAATGTCAAGTGACAGAAGTGAATCCTCAGCCACAAAAAATGACGACCAAGTTCTACATGAAGAAGGCAGTAGACCTTCTAAGAAAGCATACTATTTAAGAGGGTCGAAACCCTTATCATGGAGGTGATCCTATGCCATCAAAAATTTCTTATTGTAGTTATTGGTCCATGTATGTGTGGATGTAATTATTTGTTTTCGATCTTTATCTGCCAAACTCCTGTAATTGTTTTTGCATGCTGGACTGTTCCATTTAGAATGATCACTAATTGTTTGGATTTTCTTCGTCCTTTTTTCAAATAATGCATTGCCGGAAGTCTCATTAGCATTCTCTTAGCATTAAGATTTTAATTGCAAGAGGATTAAAAAAACACATAAAAAACTCGCTGCTAGACCTGATTAATAAGTGTTGAATTAGCTTCGTAAATAGTATTAGCATTCTTTTGAGTGAACTTGAGTTGAAGTATGATAGTTACCTTAAAAAATAAAGGTTTTGAAAATATGTACAAGGTTTTTCTTTTGTACATTATCTATTGAAATTGAGAAAAAAGAAGGTTAAATTCGAAGTTCCGAAGTTAGATCAATTGCTGAAAAACAAGTTCCAACTTACAAAGCAAGTAAGAATGTTCTTAACTTAGTCTGGCTCAAAAGACAGAAAATAGAATCTGGTGGAAAACGAATTTCCTAAACTTTCTAGTGCTTTTGTTTTTACTCTTTTTGATGGCATATACTGGTACTAATCAGCCTCAACTCCATGTAATTGTTAAAATCTCTCCATTTTAAAATCAAAATCAAAGCAACTTTGTCTCTGTCCAGTAAAACACAATCGCATATAATTGATAATATTTTTTTTTATGAACTATTTAACTCTAAAAACAATACTGACTGTAGTCTAGGTAATTTAAGGCTTTTAAGTTTTAAGCACATAAAAAGAAGTGTTAGATGCATGCTTGCTCATGCATGCTTGCTTTTGAGCAATAATTGAGCAAGCATGAGTAAAAAAATCCCAACGAGAAAGGTTTTCTAATTTCTAATCAACTGCTTGTCAACTGTTAGATCAAATTTCATTTCAAAAACAGTTTCTCATTTCACTACGGAACTTCTTCAAGCATGGCCCATTTGGCTCCACATGATGTGTGGTAACCACACAACATAATTGTAGATATTATTACATAATAACTTTATTACTTAACTGATTGTTTAATATGTTAAGTCATAAGTGTATTCATATGTTTAATCTCTCTTATTAGTATCTGTAGGGGCCTTTTTTCTGCGTATTGTGCGTTGGGCTGGGCTGCCTCCTCCGGTAATGGACCCAAATGTGTCTGAGTAAGGGAGTTGGGGCCGGTCCAATTGTAACTCAACTTGGGCCGGTTTGTGCACAAATTATGCCTTGTCGGCCAGGAGTAGGCTTACGGCAAGCAAAACTGTTTCAGATGAGTTACGGCAGACAGATATAATAATAATAACCGAAACAGAATACTCTGACTATTTAAATGAAATGGCCAAGTAATCCCTACTTATAAAACATGATTACAGTCGTGATAATGTCATTTATAGTGAAAGTAAAGGAGAAAGAAAACAATATGAACTAATCAAGAATGAGCATAAATCAAGTTTTAAGTTTGGTCTGTCGAAGCAAAGCCAAAAAGGAGAGAACGCCTCCTCTCAATGCAAATAATCTCCCAAGAAAAGGTCCTGCCGTGGGGATTAATGGCTTTGAGGGAGTCGGACCTGAATGGTTATTGCCCAAAAGGAATCCTTGTTACATTTTGGAAGAGAGCATGATTTGAAAAGGGAGAGAGGGAAACCGACCTACTGGTGCATACCCATTGTATTATCTCTCTTTTTTCTTCAATTTCCTCTCTTTTTTTCTCTGTTTTCTTTCTTATCTTTTTTCTTTTCTTTTACTCTGTTTTCTTTTTACTCCGTGAATACTTTGTTTTTCGATCCCTTTTTCAGGGCACGGCAAGGGTCCTTTTATAGTGCCCGCTGTGGCCAGTTTTTTACTACTTTGCCCCTTAACTGCCTTTGTCTGGTCTGGGCGTACTTGCCGACCACCAAAGGTGTGTGACACTCACCCTTGTCAGACAAAGACAGGTTTGTTTCATTCCTCAGTCCATCGTAGCACTCTTTCCTGCCATGGCATAAATGCTTTCTCTCTCTTTCCCTCAAGGCATGCACCTAACGGTTCCCCCCTCAACCTTGCCTCTTTTGGGTGGTCTGTCATCCCAGCAGGACGTACCTCCCAAAAAGGCTTGGGCGGGAGCCGCAAAATAGGTCCTTTCCCCTCTCCCCACCACCAAATCATACCCCCTTTACCTCTTACCTCTGGGTCATGGCCCCACCACGTCCCATATTGGCTGGGTACAGGTTGGTGGTGCTTAGGCCTTGCGTGTGCTTTCCTTTCAAATATGTCCAAAACTCTATCTGCTGCTCATGCGTTTACCGTGATCAGGAGACTCTCCGTCCGTGTTTTCTGACCTCTTATGTGGACTTTTCTTTGGTTTCCCGCTCCATTTAAAAGTTGGATTTTGTCTGATGATGGGCCTTACATTTCTTTAGCCCACTCTCGATTTTCTTTATTTCTTGCAACGTTGTACTGTTATTCCTGCCATAATAACTTAATCCTGCTGGGCTACTTTTGGGCCAGTTGTTTATTCCTTCTCTCAGTGGCTTGTCATGACCACTGTTTTGCTTTTACTTATGGGCTCCTATGTCCCTTTGGGCTTTCCTTTGGGTATCTACGGTCCGTTTGCTTTCTTTGGGCTTCCTCGGCCCATTTGCTAATTCCACACTCCCATGGGCTTTTTACTAACTTTATTGGGCTTCCCTGGCCCAATAACCTTATTCTCATCCTTGGGGATCATTGGTCTGCCATAAACCCCTTACTCTCTTAGTTTGCATTGCCTTGGGCCTGCGACGGCCCTTTCTCGCTTTTCTTTCTCATACACTGCCCATGGGATGCTATTTCTTTCTTTCCGGACTTCTTTGAGCCCACTTGCTTCTTCAAGACCCATTTGTTTATTTGTTGGGCCTGTGATCCATTATTCCTGTCGTTTGAGCCTAATGGTTTTTTGCTATCTATTTTGTAAATTCCTTGTTGCCCTTATTATTGGGCTTTCTTCCTGTCCGCCTGGACTCTCACAAATGGCCCTCAACAGTATCACTTAATTAAGGTTATTCTTTCCTTCAAGATTGTTATCTCTATTATGTTTGGAAAATGATCTACTCTCGTTAAACCCTCTAATTCCCTCACATTTTTTAGCTGAATATGATGCGCATGACATCTATTATGTTTTCTTTATGTACTTTATTATTATTAATTTTGGTTAGTATTGCTCCCATTTTTTCAAGGTAACTCTAATTAGTAATTAGCACTTCTTTTATATGGCTAAGACAGCCATAATAGTGTTACTTATTTGTTTTCTTCTTTAAAGTGACATTTTTTTCCCCAATCCAGTAAACTTTCTATATGGACAACCTTTGTTGAATGTCCATCAGTCAGACAGCTCAAGATTCAAAATCATTTGCTCATATAAAGGGCAATACTCAATAATGCCACTCTGAGAATAAGCTCTCTGAGAAACTTCTAAAAAAAATTGGAAAGAGGCAAATTTGTAAGTAACAATGTGAGGTTAGGCAACTAGCTTTTTAATAATTTATTTCACAACATCAATGCAGAATTTTTTTTTTTTTTTTTTTTTTTTTTTTTTTTTTTTTTTTTTTTAAGTCATAAGAAGCATGCATATTCCTAGGCTTAATGGAAAAGTGAAGAAAGAAATCCTTTTTTTTTTTTTTTTGGTCTGTGCAGAGAATAGTTTATTCCTAGTCCTACTCCTAGACCTGGTATATGTTGCATGTTATTTTTTTTGTTCAATTTTTATAAGAAACGCAATGTTATTTGATAAAAATTCATGTGAATATTTAAACACAATGCGTTTCATGAAAGCAAGAAACGTGGGAAATGACAAATTTTTACCATAAGTGTAGGAATTTCAATTCTCTCGTTTCATGGGAAAATTGACTTTTATGGTAATAATAATTCTTGAGAATTTTATTAAATAAACCACCTAAATCCATAATTTTTTTTTTATTGTCTCAAAAAAAAAAATCCATAATTTTTTTTTCTGGAAACCGATACTTTTATCCTTTATCCTAAGTTAGATTATTTATTTATTTATTTTTCATTAGTAAAGCTATGTCTCATGCGTGGCCATATGCCATAACTTCATCAGCTTCTTTTTTTCCCCACCCATGATTTTACATAGTATTATTTTTTTCCCTGGCCATCATTATTGCTACTTTACAAGTTAATTAAAATATTAGGGGGTGCTCATGAATAAACCTGGTCTGTTAAATCACAGCATGATTGCCAGAAAGAAAGCATGGATAGACCTGGTCTGAGAGAGCTCCTAGAGAGATTTTTTTAGTTGTACTGATAACTATTGAGACAACATTATTTACATTTAAAATCAAGGCATTGGATTATCATCAATCTCAACCACTGGAACCTCCAAACCAATCTAATAGTATTTAGGAGTTCTCATATAATCCAAATACTTCCAAAGCAATCTAATAGTGTTTAGGATTTCTCATGTAATCAAAATATAATAGCATAGTTATCTGTTATCTTGTAAACAAACCTTTATCTATGTATATACGTACATTTGAATATAAATATAAAAGTAGTAACTCTTGAAATATTTTCAAGAAAGCAAACCAAAACACAATTTAAGAGTTCTCATGTAATCCAAATACAATAGCATAGTTATCTATTATCTTGTAAACAAACATTTATCTGTATATGTATATGTACGTACGTTTGAATATAAATATAAAAGTAGTAGCTCCTGAAATAATTTCAAGGAAGTAAAACCAAAACACAAACTCTTATTATTCTTTCTTTAACAACTAAAGCTTATTAAGACAAACTTATAGTTGTGAATTGTGATTATTGATTAATCTTCATGTAATGCTAGCTGCTTAATTTTTGGTCACTACCAGCATAGTTTTTGTGTCGACTATCTACTTTTTAATGCAGCTATCGTCACACACTCACACTAAGGGAAAATTATAAATTCATCTAAAAAAAGGAAAATAATAAATATGTCTACAATTCTAAAGGTAATAGTATTGTGATGATTTTCCGTTTGAGATTACTCTTCTTTATTATAAGTTTTTAAGAGAAATTTGACATAGAAATTTTTTATAAATTCAACTGTTTATTCATGCGTTCTTCTTTTTTTTTTTTTTTTTTTTTTTTTTTGGCTGAACGTTCAATTATCATCTAATGACTACGAACTCCAAAATAAACTCTCTCCAGTAAGTTGAACCCAAATGGTACTTTTCATCAAAAGTGTTAAATCATGTGATCCAAAGTTAATCACTCAAAATGCTTCTGTCCTTTTGATTGAGACCTATACAAATGCATATTAACCGAAAAGTGTTACTGTATTTTGACAAAGAATTATGCAATAATTCCATTTTTAAGCTTTGATTTTGCATAAAGTAAAACATATATGAGAAGGAGATCAAAGTAATTTTTTCACAATTTTTGTGCACATATCATTTTCCATAATTAACACTTAACCCGAAATCAGTAGGTTCCATACAAATTATGATCCACCAGAAACCAAATAGGCCCACCCTTCCATGCTTGTCCCAAGTCCAACCTAAGGGCTAACCCAATCATCTCTCTTGCCCCCACCCCACGAATGGAAATTTTGCAAAGCACAGTACTGAAAAGTGAAAACCCACAATCATGGTTCATCATTCACTAAAGAGAAATTGTATTTTCAAAATTTTTACGTCAAATTATTACAGGAAACCAACCTCTCAATTGGTTCACACACTGTACAAATCTTTCTAGACCAAATGTTACATCTGAGAGTGCTTAAAAAAAAACTTTAAGACACCATTCCTTCTTGTTATTATAGTGCATAGGGATGCAATTTTAATAGCAAGTTATACCCTTCTTTTGAGCCATAAATTGGCCCCCCAAAAAAATTAGCTTTTATTTTCCTTGCATAATTTGGATAGGTAACACAATGCAATAGCTTCAAATCCATTCACAAGAAATTTCAACTTTTTTCACCTTTTAAATTTTTTTATCCAATGGTTGAGATCAAAAGTTAACTCCTTGAGTTTTGATCTCAACCTTTGAAAATGTATTGTAGGCTATTGCACTGAATCTCAATCCTACATGCATATTTTACTAGGACTGTCAACTAATTCATGCACTTATTAGATTGTTGAATTGATGGGAAAATTTTGACTCGAATTAATGGACAACATGTAGTCCACAATGGGGCGTTCAAGGATTGATGGTTTGGTATTGGCTCAACTAAGAGGAATAATTCATGATATGGTTATGTAAATGTAATTGGACGCAATTTGGGATCAAGAAGATTCATTGTAACTAAACACAATTAAAATAACACATTCAAGGATAATATATAGAGTAAAAGATTACATTAAAGAAAAAACTATAACACAATAAACTTGTGTGTGGTTGTTGGAAGAGGTTCATTTCTCTCAAAGGAGAGCTCTCTTCTTAATTGCATCTTGGTGGTTATTATCATAATAGGACACGTGTCTCTATAATCTTTATTCTTTAGGACAAATGTCTCAATGCATTGTCAAACTTCCCTTGATTTTTGGAGTCATCCAATTAGATTGTAACTCCTTTTCTTTAATTTTCTTGTGATTTGTAACTGCCATTCTGGCTAATGTCTACTATCATGTAAGACTCAAGTGTTTTTTTTTTTTTTCCAAGTGAAACACTCAAGTGATTTGAATACTTTTAAATTAGAGTCTAGTTAATGTATGCCCTTAGGGCATACATAGAACATATATTAACCATCCATTTTTGAAAATATTTTATTGGGATTTGAAAAAGTTGAAAAAAAGTTAATCACTTTTTCATTTTTCCATAAAAAAGTTTTTTTAAGTGGTTTTCTAATGTATGTCTTAAGGGCATACGTTAGTAAAACCTTTCAATTTATTAATGCCCATAGTTTGGCCTTTTGTTTGCTTGGGTCATTAATTGATTGGTGAGAATTAAACTTATATATATATATATATTATAAACATAAATATTTTCTTTACCATATTTTTTTTATCCTATTAAGCATTTGGGATATACATGAGAGAGAGCGAGAGAGACAGGTGTAAACATTTGATATTTTGTTATTAAGAGGAGATGAGAAAGGAATAGTTCTCAAGCCCCTTTATTGTCAAATAGTATTTTAGAGGTCACTGACTAGTAGTCTTTTATGTTGTCTTCTGCATTTGTAAATACATAATCCTATTTACATGACTCCTAAGTCTCTAAATTTACAGAAGAATATGATACATTTTAAGCTGCAGGTTGACCTAATCGTTTGTAAATCACAGCACGAGTTTGCATAAATAACTTTTGTGCTTCAGATTCATCATTTGCTAGACTTGAGCAGCTACTCTCATTACAGTCTGCAAAGTATTTCCCAGTCACCCCTTCTAGTTGTGGGCAAAGAGCAACATAGCATGTGGTTGATGCACCCTGCATAAAAGAATTCATGTACCATATTATCAATACCCAAGTGGATTAAAATCCTCTCTGTCTCTCTCAACTGATATGAATGCATGTGAACAAACCTGAGATGAAGACTTTAGAAACTTGGATGCAACGAAGTATATTGAATCTGCATGAAAGTTTGAAGGTATTAGAACATGTTTTCCACCTTGAAATGTAGTGTAATACCGTTAAAATAATAGTTAAATGATTAAATTCACAATTTTCTAATAGCGTAGGTTTTTGGGACAACAGATAAAAGAAGCACTTTGTGAAACACCGCTAACATATTCTAATCAAATGGTTATGAAATTAAAGGAATCAGGAATATAAATTCATGCCTGTTATAAAGCCCTTGTGAGCTCTAATGATTCCAGTCTTCACAATGCCTGGATGTACTGCATTGATAGTTACTCTTGCATTCCTTGCTTGCAACTGCCTTGCCATTTCCTTAACATGCAATATGTTTGCCAATTTTGACTGAGCATATGCACGAGTACCATTATAGCTGCATACATTGGAAAGAGTAGTACTATTATTAATTATTTAACATAAGTCAGCAATAATAAATCTTTTCCTAGCTATTGTCAAATTTAGCGGTTACTGTTTTGGGAAAGTTAATAGGTACCCTTTGGAGTACTATAGCTAATGTCATAGTCTAAGTCATTAAAAGCAATTTACTTCATACAAAAGTAAACTTTTTCATGTCACTTTTTGAGTTCTGCAATTCTATTGGTGTGTAGAGGTCTAGAGGTCCATTAGTACTGAAATTACGGCACAAAGTTTTCATGTTAGGAGCAGTGAAAAGTGAGAAAATATTTACTTCTTTGGATTTAGCATTTGATTGAAACGAAACGAATCTCTCTTCACCCAACTGTGAATCACAGAAGTAACATTTATTATTCTTCCTTGGATGCCTGTTTTTGCTGCTGTTTCTACCATTTTCTCTAATAGCATTTCTGTCAACAAAAAATGTCCTGCCAAAAAAATTGAAAATAATAAGTAAGAAAATCAAAATATTTTTTTCTGGTTAAATCACTTAAAATTGTTAATAAAGTTATTATTAATGGATTCAAGACCCCACTTGGGTTTATCTCAAAACTAACTAAAGTTTTTTTTTCATTATGATTTTTCTTTTCTTTTTTAGTTGGGTTGAAAAGCCATATTATGATACTCATATGTTTTTTCCTCAATAAGTCTAGTAACACAAAATTTTTAATAAGCTTTTTATTGTGATTAGTCTGTAATAAGAATGGAATTATTGATAGATCTATATGAAAATCATACTATTTCAAGCGCACGCGCAACTTATCACTTTAACAAGTTCCAAGTAAGTGCTAAAAATTGTTTTTTCACCCTTCCACACATCTCACGGTAGAAGAACAGAGGGCCCTAAGGGCCTGTTTGGAGCACTACTTAATGCTCCACAAACATTTTTTTGCTTTTACTTTTTGGTCGGTCTTTACTTTTAATATTTTCAAGCCCGGCCTGCCTCAGTATCTGGAGCTGCTAAATAAATCGGATCCGGGCCCTTCTTCACTCTGCTTCAATTGGTCCAGGCCATTAAGTTTATTATTTTTTTGGACACAATTTTTATTTTTTTGAGTTAAAATAATTGGCATTTGAACACAAATGCTTGTCCAAAAAAAAAGTTCCACTAGAAAATAATCACAAAAAATCAGTAGGAAACATATAATTTATTATTGGGTTAAAATACTTTTAATCCTAAAGGCTAACACTATCAATTATATAAGGACAAATTAATAGATTACCCAAATAATTTGTGGCATATGTCATCTCAATTTTGTCCTCAGAGAACTCCAAATTCTGAGAGAATATTCCAGCATTGTTTCTGCAAAAATGGTTTTCTTTCACAATTAGTATCATATCAAATACCTCTCTTTTTTTCTTTCTTTCTTTCTCTCTGTCTCTCTCTCTCACACACACACACACAAATAAGAAACAAATATTTGATACTCACATGAGAATGTTAAGGGATAATCCTAGTGACAAAAACTCAGTACAAAATCTCTTCACAGAAGTTAATGAGCTCAAATCAACCTCCAATAGTACAATCTCTGCCTGTGGACGCTCTTTTTGAATTTCCTCCTTCAGTTCAGCTGCTCTTCTTAAATCCCTTGCTGGAATCACAATTCTCACACCTTTCTTTGCTAACACTCTTGCTGTTTCAGCTCCAATACCAGATGTTGCCCCTTTAAAAAAAATAGAAATAACAAAACCCAAAAGCTTTTATTTAGTTTTTTATTTATGGTACATATATGTGTCTTATGCATGAGAATTTTGTTTTCTTTTTTTTTTTTTAAAAGAGAAATTTTAAAAATTAAAATGGTGAAACTTTGTTGCAAACGTGACATGATATAGTACAAAAAGCAGTAATCTATTGGGGACCAATTAGATACTACTGCTATTCCAAAGAGACAAAACCATATCTTGGTGCAGCCAAAAAGAACCACTAAAAGAATTACTATCCATATTGCATTAAGTATATTAATTGGAGGGAGAATATTCCTAAAAATACTGCAAATTATCCTGTACACACATTCTATTTTTCTTCAAAGAAAGCCTTAGAAAATTATCTAAAAACATACTCTTGTATGCATCCACTAAATCTGGCAGATTATCCCAGGATAGTTCTTAGGAAAATGAATCAAAATTTTCTATCAAGTTAAAATAAATGGAGAAGAAGAAAAATAAAATGAAATAGAAAAGAAACATGAAATAAACAAAACACTTTCATAAGTCTTTTGAAGCCAACAGAAAGACACACTCACAGATGGAGAGAGTGCCATGAAATGTCTCAAATCTAACATTCTATCATGTTGTTTAACAATTTTTGTATCACTCCAATGCTCAACTTTCAAGCAAAACTCTTTCATGAACACACAGAGTGGGGATAAAAGATTTTTATTCATATAGTTATCACTGAAAAGAGAGTTTGTTTCCCTTACCATAAAGTTTTGGTAAGAGAATATTGTTTGAGACTAACCAGTGATTATAGCAGTTAGATGGGGAGGGACCATGCAAGAGAAATCTTCTGTGACTTGCTCAGCAGTGGAGTTTGAGCCATAACCACTTGGCCCTGCAAGTCCTGCAAGATACCTTAGTGTTTCCTTCATGAGTGTACCAAAACACTGCCAGCTTTAGAATCTTATACAGCAAGAGAGCAGTTTTAGGTTGAAACTTGAAACCACATAAGTATATATATAGGACTTCTAGACCAGAAATAATTTTCTGGTAGTCCAAGGACCACCCTTGCTATGTGGTCTCAAGTCTCAACCAATAAACATTGTCATAATGTCATTTGGAATTATTGGACCACCCATATTAGTTGGTCCACAAACTAATTGTGGTTGGGTTGGGCTTTCGCATTTTGTATATAGTATAGTACAAGAATGAAACGCATAACTGACACGTGGTTATTTTAGGACACGTGTCAGTCCTGTGTAACATCTAACACACAAAAACATTGGAGGAAAGCTGAATCCACTAAAATGTAACTTAAAAAATAATAGAATTATTAGATTGCTTTTAAGCATATGTACTATAGAGAATTGTAATTGCAAAAATGGAGACAATGTACCATTATTTTTGTCTTTGTTTCCCATAATTACTGTCTATCCTAATTGAGTGGCTTCAATTTCGTAGTTGGCTTAGAGAGAGAGATTGTTATTTCCAGGCCAGCTTTGCTAGTTCAAGTGCAATTTATGTGCTTCTAAAAGTAATGTTGAAATCATCACAGAGAAATGTATCAATGAAGTATAATAATCTTCTAGGTGGAGATGGTGTTTGACTGTGTTACTCCTTTTTTTTTTTTTTTCTTTCTCTTTTCTCTTTGCTATGAGTCTATGACTCCCTTTTTTCTTCTTTGTGATTAATTGCACCCAACATGTCCAAAAATGACTTATTAGATGACTTTCTTGTTAAGTAATCATCTCATGAGAAATTATCAAATGAACGTTTATAATGCTAAAGGAAAAAAAATAGGGGGGCAAAAAAAAAGCATTAATTAGGTTTGGTGGTAGGATTAGTTGGTCAATCTATATCGAGAAAAAGATATGTTGACTAGTGGAAAAAGATTCACATAGCTAAGCCCTTTTGCTTTATCATTGGTTGGTGATATTTTTTAATATGGAAATCCATCTTATATTGTTTGACCCAACAAAAAAAATCTCCTACTAAATTCAAAATTATCTTTGAGTTTGTGCTTCAATTTTTCTACCACAATGCTTGTTGTTTTCATAAGGAGAAAAAGAAAAAACTTTCTAACCTTTAGTGGTATAGATTTTGATTTTTCTTTTTAAATGTTTGATTAGATAAAACTAAATTTTAATATCAAAGTTTTAGTTGAGGGAGTTTTCTTTTCTCTCTTTTCCCCTTTTATTGTCCCTCATAGCAAATTTTAGCATTTAAATATAGGTAATTACTCACGTTGTGCATGCTTAGTACGTAGTAATTAGCACTATATATTAGGATTCAGGACCTATAAGTTGTCTTTATATGTCAAAATAGTTTGAATGCTAATATAATATGTAATCAAGACCTTAATTTCAACTATTTTGTGACCTTTCATGCTACTTGGTGTAAAAATTATAAATAATATTTAGAATTTAATTTATAATCTTTGATATAAAGGTAAGCCAACCCAATCTATATCATCCTTAACCTTAATGTGCAAGGAGTATATTATTCAACAATTGCAACAAAAAGGTGCCAGAGATTTGAAACATGACAAATTCTAAACTTTAAGCTTTAATTTTTTATTGGACGGTTATTATATCTTATTTGGTTTCTTGAATTTAAAAATTAAACTAAGCAAATGAGAAAAGTTAATGGATCTCCTAATAAGGACATTAATTTAAAAAAAAATTAAAAAACTTTTTATGGAAAAAAAAAAAAAAAAACCAACAATCATTTTTGAAAACTTTGATATTAAAACTTTCTTAAAATTATTAATTAACGGGTATCAGTTAACACTTATACTCTATTTATAATACTTTATAAATCTGTAATTTTTCAACCTTCATATAGTTAATCTACATGAAATTTATAAAATCTAAAAGAAAAAAAAAAGTGTGTACTTTTGACTTCTTGTGAGCTTTAATTATGGGTATATACATGCATGCACTGAAAAAGGTGGGGTTTGAGTAGTTCTCACACGTGGACATCTAGAAAAAAAAAAAAAAAAAAAACTCAGCGATAATTACATGCAATCGTGAAAATTTGAATTGTATATCACGAAAAAAGAATCAAATATAGGAAGGCTCTCTCTATTTTTGCAGACAAAATTGCTTTTACTGCGTGCCACCGTGCCACTCACGTCTCCTTTTTGTTCCCAATGGCCAAAATTTTCATCCATGGCCATTGAAAAATGATGGATGGTGTTGGGAGCTTGATGGACCAAAAGATAGGCATTGAGGTTGACCCCTCAACAATGGAGTGGTGAACTGGCTAGGGCTATGCACAAGGGGACCCATTGTGTTTCCTAAGTTGCATACACATTCTCATCAACCTTGCCACAACTACATGAAGCATGATTTGTTTTGTAGTTTCACATGTGATCTTGTTCCATTCTTTCATTCATGGCATGCCCCAAAAAAGTGTAAAAAGTGAAATTGACTGGGAACCCCCATCTTGTGTGTGTATTGTCTTATACATACATGCTTCTTTGATACAAAAGGTGAATTCCCCCTCCATGACCTGAAAGCTAAAGGGAGATTATATGCTTCTTGTATACCCTTTAATTATAGATAGAGTTTAATTTAAGATAAGACTTGTAACTCTTATACTTTATCTTTAATTAAGGTTATATTGAATTTAGATTAATTGGGTGGTAATTAAGATTATGAGATGATTTGTTACAATTGTGTCATTTTTTTGACGGTTTAATTCTTACAAGTGGTGGAGTTTTGAACCTTTTTTTTTTTTTTTAGAAGAAGACAGTAATTTTATTAAGAAAAATCAGCTATATCGGCTAAGATTACAACATTAAAATGTAGATAAATATCCTCCACCTACACTAAAAGCTTGCTAACATTATTCATTTAAAAAGATTTAATAGTACTATCAATAATTATGAGATGTTAATATCTTAATTAGGAGAGGTGATCATTAATAGAGTGCACTTCAAACTATCTTATAAGAAGCATGGAGCTTTGAAGTTGATATATCTTATTATTTTGTCACTTAATTTTGTAACCATAGTATTTCATTACTTGAGAAGTTGGACATGAGTATGCAACATGATAATTTTCTTTGATCACGCCTTACCGTCTTTCAACTCCTTAAGGCTAGCTTACAGTCCACGACAAATTTGATAAAGGGAAAAGAATCTTTGAAAATAAATGTTTCTCCTTTCGCGTTATGGAGGAGTATAATTTGTTTTTTTGTTAGGTAATATTGGATGTATTATATAACTTAAAATAAAAATTGGTTCAATGCACCAAAATAACTACAATGTGATATGTTATGTATCAGATGCATGTAGCATCTCTATAATAATTTGGGTTTTCCTATTAGCTCTACAATCCATTTTTGTTAATAATATATTTGACCATCTATAAAATGTTTTTCTGCCTAAAAGAACTATATTCATGCATTCAATAACATTTTAGAGCTATTATTTCATTAAAATAGTTAAACATGAAAGGCTAACCTTTATAGTTGTAAATTAGAGTTATAAACAGCGGACATTAAATATACACACCTAAAGTGGGATAAACATTCATATATATATATATTTTTTAATAAACAATAATACTTATTATAACACACACGAAAATAAGTATTCTAATAAGTATTATTGTTTACTAAAAAAAAAAAAAAATAGGGATATTTATCCGACATTGATTATGTGTGTCTAGTGTCCGCTGTTTATAACCCCAATCTACAACTACAAAGGTTAGGCTCTTTTGTAGTTATACTTTGGTTATATAATGTATTATAAACTCGGTTTAAAACACTATTATTGTTTTCGTGTGTGTTCTAATAAATATTATTGTTTACTCAAAAAAAAAAAAAAAAATAGGGATGTTTATCCCACATTGGTTGTGTGTGTCTAGCATCTGCTATTTATAACCCAGTCTACAACTACAAAAGTTGGGTCCTTTTGTAGTTGTACTCTGATTATGTAATGTATTATAAACCCGGTTTAAAACACTATTATTATTTTCGTGTGTATTCTAATAAGTATTATTGTTTAGTAAAAAAAAAAGTTAACCAACTAGATGGCTAGGTCAATATAAAAATTGAATTAAATATGGAGAGTTAAATTGAAAATTTTAAAATGTGAAAGGCCAAAATAAAAATAATCCCAAACTTTAAGGGCCAAAATTGAACTTTAGTTATACTTATTCAAATGAAACTTACGAAATACAAAAATATGAGAATTTCAAAATCATATAATATTCAGTCATTTAGTTATTCTTATCAAAATATTAAAAATAAATTTAAAAATACTACTCCAATTAAAATTTTACCACCAAGAATTTTTAAAAATTTAAAATAAAATTTATTATTACGAATTTAATAATCTACCTTTTTTTATTAATAAAAGGTGGGCAATATATATATATATATATATATATATATGAGTTAATGTAAGTATAACAAGTTGTATGAAATAATTTCTCCATGTGATTCATTATAAATATATATATATATATATATATATATATATATTAAAATAGCTTATTTTAAGTGAAACTTTATTGCAAAAGATTTAATAAAATTAGAATACTGTTCCACTTAACCCACTTATTAATTTTCAAGATATTTAAAAGGTGTTTCATTATTTATTTTAATCTTTGATTTTTTAATAAAAATTTGGTCTTATATAATTTGCATTATCATGATTCATGTAACTTAAAGTAAGTATTGTTATCTTATGTATATTATTTCATTTTGATTATATTATTGAGATATTTTTCTTAGTTTATATATGATTCATGATTAACCATACATTGCAAGGGCATAATATTAGTGAAAATATAAAAGAAACTAATTTTAATTATCTTGATGACTTCTGATGATACCACAAAAACTTCAGAAAATCCACATCTTTCCATTCTATATTCTAATTTATAATTTTAATTTCATTTTTAATAGTATAAAACTATATTGTTTTAACTAATTAGAACTCACGTTTGGATAAAACAACTAAACAATAAACAAGTTGTGACTAAATTAGGTTTGATCGTTTATTAAATAAAAAAAATCTAATTAAATATGGTAATTTCTTTTTTATGAATTATTAATTTAATTTTTTATTAGTACTCATTAATTTAATATGTATCATATTGCAATTTTTTTTTTTTTGTTAAATCTTTTCACGTAATAGACAAGTTAACCATTCGTTTTATTAAAAAAGAAAAAAAAAATCCTAAATAATAGAGAATGCAAAGGAAGCATAGATATGTTCTCGGAAATAATGAATTTCTTGAAAGATTTTCTCCTCTCATAAATCATCCGTACTAAATATTTATTGGTTTATTGTGGATTGGGTGATGCTTGGCAGCAAGGAAATGACCAATAGCAAAGACATTGGAAATCATTCACACTCAAAGATTTGGACTTTCAACAAAGGTATAAAATTTGGGTTCCAACTTCCAGCCAAAGGTATCAATTTCAAACCCACCATTTTCTTTTCTTTGTCTTATCTTCTTGCATCACTAATTAGACCATTAAAAAACTTTATTTGAAGGACAATTAAGAAAAACTTTTAGTCCTAATGATCTCAACGATCTTTATTAAATCCCAACAACTCCGCCACTAAATCAAATGTAAATGAAATTGAAATGTGTGAGAGTGAGAGTTTATGGAAGAAAAGCATTGGCCGCCTAACCAAAGAAATTAGGTCTTTCTTTAATTGTTAAAGAATCTTTTCTATCGTAGTTTGGACATATCCAATATACAAAGAACCAATGAGTAAACCATTTTTTTTTAATTATATTTTCGTAGGGTGAGGACCCCATGTGTTACAATTTCTCCCTCCATCACAAAAAAAATTTTCTACCTGAATTGATGCATTCAACATAGCTAAAAAATTCAATATGCCGACAAACCCATAAATTCTCTTAGTTCAATCATGTCAACCTATCGTTTTTGTTATCCATGAAGATTAAGAAAAGGTCTGCTTAAAACAAAGAACCTGTATTATTTTGATGCACACGTGCCATGTGCCAATCATGATATGACAAGTGGCCCCCTTGAGAAAAGGGTCCCATGCCACACGAGCCAATCACGGAAGAGAGTGGGGTGTGTGGGACATCGCTAAGGGCTAGTGTCCCCCTTTGATTATTATACCTTTCACATAGATCATTAGCTATAAATTATTAACAACATGATCCATGTTAAGTAATAAATTGAAAACAATAATAAGATGATCCAGGTTAAGCAATAAACTAACTTGGATGGTCATCTTTTTCCTTTGCATTTGATGCCTTGTGTGGTAAGATTTGACTAAAAGGTTATTTGTCCCCATCTCCATGCAACAAATGTTATAATCAAAGTCTTAAGAGGAACAGAAATGCACATGAGATTGCCCATAAGAGATGCTTTTATGAAGAATGAAAGGTTTGATTGAACACATCAAGAGACTTCTATTCTAAAAGACATTATGGACGTTAAAAAGCCAAATACAATGGTTCAAACTAGTGATTGCATGAATTGCTTGTTGAAATATTAGAGGGGCGGTAGGAGACATGTGAAATAACCAATTTATATCAGAGACAATATAATGTGTTTGCCATTGTGGCTTTGAGGATGGAGCTTCAATTTTTATATTTTTCTAAAGTGAAATGATGCTATTTAGTTTGGAGAAACTAGACTTTAAGCTTAATGAAGAGACCCTATACAATAGCCTTTAATCTTCCAATGATCCATTCCATTTCCCAAAAGTCCAAGACCTAAAATGACAACTTAATTGGTCGTGGTAAGAATTTTGAGCATAGTAAATTAGTAACAATTATGATAATGCAACAAAACTCACTTCCTCCGTGAAAAATTCTTAATTCCAGTCTCACTTACTATATAGTGATTTTGAGAGGATTCTAGATCCAAATAATGTTAATATGGGATAAATAATATATCATATTAAGAAGTTATTTTCAGTTTAAGGACTATTACTTTCTTCTATTTGAAACCATTGGTCACTAGTGTAAAATTAAGGTTATGCTAGAACTAATTAATTCACTTGAGATCACACATGCTTTGTTTACTGTCTAACCTATTAGGTATTAGTTTCTTAGCAAGTAGGAAGCTATTACAGTCATATTTAGATAGAATTGTCACGATTAATTATCCTTTTCCCTAAACTTTTTTATTTAGGAAAAATCAAACTCTTTGAATACTAAAACCCTCTTTAACTCTTTAGATCTTTACCAACCTAAATTTGGTGCTATCAAGCATAACTTTTTCATTTGTTTTATTGAAAAAAAGAAAGAAAAAGAATCATAGATCTTTCACAACCTCAGTGAAGCTCGATTTGGTGCTATCAAGCATAACCTTTTCATTTGTTGTCTTGAAAAAAACAAAAGAATCCTAGATCTTCCACAACCTCAATTTTGTGCTGTCAAGCATAAATCAGGTTTGTCCACACCAATCTGGTTCCAACTCCATTTGGGTCCAACCTGCAGTCCAATCATGTAGTGGTTGAAAAAACAAAAATGTGAACCCATAACAATCTTTTCCGTCATTAGGCCATGGGCCTAAACTCGACAACTTAATGGTAGGTCAATGAGTTAAAGCCACCACTGTTTATGTTTTTGGGATCCAGCTTAGGTTTTTCCATACTTTCGGTTCCACAAAATCATCACATTTGTCTTTTATTCCAGCCCAAGAGGCAACAGAATAAAAGTCAAATTTGAGTTTGGTATGATATAGATGTCACATGTGATTGTTTCTCAAAAAAAAAAAAAAAAAATGTCACGTGATTCATCTGTAGCGTTCAACTATGAAGCAAGCATATGTTTAAAATCCATATACTGTTTGAAACGCAAGAATAATAAGAAAATTTATATTTACACTTTTTTTTTCTTTTTTTCTCTTTTTTTTTTAAGAAGAGAAGAAAATGGCATTTATGGTGATTTGAGGCCCTTGCATGTTTACCCGTGATTTGAAAAGAATCATTTTACCCATATATGACTCACGTATGTCTAAAAAAAGTAAAATAAAATAAAGCAAATCATAAGATTCCCTTAAAGTAAGTCCTAAAAAGTTATTACCGTTTAAGAAGGTGCTTAGAATGATAATTGAGTCTTAAGACCTTGCTTCGATGAATCTTATGAATGATATATACATATTTTTAAATGTTTTGGCAGCTCTTAATCAGAATATTCAACCTTTGCCTTTTGTGGAATTGGTCGAGGTACTTGTTGCAAGTACAATGGCCAATTTTGCTATGAAAATTAGCATTTTACAACTTGAGTTTGAAGGTGATTGCCAGCGTGTTATTTCTACAATTAATAACCACAAACCTTCAAACACCATGTTTGGCCATATCATTGATGAAATAGAAGACTCTATCGAGACTCTACAGATATAGATCCAGTTTCAACTTTCAAGCATGTTAAGAGGGAAGCTAATCAGCTTATTTATGCCTTCACTAGAAGAGCAGCTCAATCTGCAGATATTAACTGTGAGTATAGAAGATCTTCCACTAGATTTGGATAGTGTATTCTAAAGTGATTTTAGTCATTAACAAAGTCTAGCTTTACCTTGTCCATAAAAAATAAAAAATAAAAAAAAAAGGAAAGAAAGAGAGTGCGCAACAAAGCTAACCATAGATGAGTAAACGAGTATGACAATGATGTGTAATTATTTTTCATCAAAGAAATAGGGTTGATCTACAATACAATTGGATAGATAAATATTTGGATTTTTGCAAGTATTTTAAGTGCTACTTTTTAAACATCAAGTAGGCAATGTGTCGATTCTATAAGATAAATAAATAAATAAAAAGAAAAAGAAAGAAAAGAAAAGTAAGCAATGTGTAAGTTAAGTTGTATCCATCTCCTAAAAAAAAAAGAAAAAAAAGAAAGTTGTAATCCATCTCAAATCAATAGTGATTTGGATTTGAGGTTGGTCAAGCCCAAAAAAAGAATACACGAATTGGACCTAATCTTTGGTGAATATTTTGGGTTTTGGGTCCATAATAGCCAAACCCTGAGCCTGACCCAAACAAAAATTGAAGATTAACAAAACGACGAGTCGAAGAGGTTATTTTACTATTTCCGATTCAAAGCTCACTACCGACAAACACAATACAATCGTCCTCCGTTTTGATATTTTCACAGCTCACAATTCCAAATTCCAATTCTCCGCGGAAAACAAAATCCCAGGGTTTTCGAATTCCATGGCTTCCCACACCCATCTCGACGATGTAAACAACTCCTCCAATTTCTCAAATTCATTCTATTTTTTTCTCGTTGTCTTTGTAGTTTCTCTGATTCTGAGCTTGTTTGTGAAACTCAGGACGATGAATTCGGAGGCGATTTTCCTGGAACTCACAATGCCAGGCGTTCAGGTTTTTTATTTTTATTTATTTATTTATTTTTATTTTTTTTAGTTCGTTTTCTCTGTTGGGTTTATTTATTTATTTTTAAATAAAGATAATAATTTTTGTGTGCTAATAATTTTGTTTAGGTAATAAGAGAAATTTTGGGGATCTTGAGGATGATGAAGATGATATTTTTGGCTCAAAAAAGGTATTTATTGTGTTTCTGTGAGCATACCCACATTGACACATGTGTGACTTGTTATAATTTTGCATTGAAATTAGGCATGAAATTGACAGCAATTTATATGCAAAGTGTTCTTTTGTGGTACATTTGGGTTATAGTAAGTACCCACTGTGATCAAAATTGTTTATCTTGAGTGTGTTGAGTTTAGCCTTTTGAGTGTAGTTGAGATGAGAATGTTAAGATGGGTAAGTGAAAATATAAGGAAAAATAGGATTTTTATTAAAAAATGTGTCTGCCCCAACTTACACTATATAAAAGACTGCATCAGATTAGTTCCATTCGATATTGGCTGAACTACTTGTTGATCAACACTTACAAATATATATATATATATATAAGGGAAAGGTAGGATTTTTTTTGATGATATGGAACCTTACCAAGGCCAATTTGGAGCCATCCTTGGGGAAAACAACGGATACACAACCCCACCCATTAGAACCATGTATCAAGTAACCCAGGGGAATTCCTAGCGGGGTTCGAACCCATTTGTCTGGGTTTATAGCCTCCAACTACTAGGTTACACCTGGACGGGTAAGGAAGGATAGGATTTGAAACATAGAATTTTGCTCAAAAATAGGGGTAGCTCCTATTGATGAAGAGGTGAGGGAAAGTTGCTTGGGATGATTTGATTATTTATAGAGGAGAGTGATTAATGCACCAGTGAGGAAGAGTGAGTTGATTCAAGTCATGGGAAGTAATGAAGGTAGAAGAATATCTAAAATGACGTTAGTAGAAATAGTGAAAAGGACATGTCAATTAAGGGGGTAACAAAGAGAACAAATTTATATAAAATAGAATGACATAAAAGAATACATGTAACTGACTTTGATAGGATTATCGAGGATCTATAGTTGACCCCAAAATTTTTGGACGGTTGTTGTGATATTTATATTCATGAAGGAATGATGAAGATTAAACCACCTGAAAATAGATGGCTATGATAATTGTGGGTACCTTACCCTTAAGAGACACAGAGGTATCATATAGTTAGAGTGTGTGTGTGGTCGAGAGAGAGAGAGAGAGAGAGAGAGGACTACAAATGCGGTAGCGAATGTGAATGAAGCAATGGGAGATGGTGGGGAATTTAAGTGAGGAGTGAGATAACAGGGTTGAGATGATATCGTCTAGATTTAAATTCTGCTGAAATGTTGCTGAAGCCTGTGATTGTTGAGCTGATTGTTATTCCCATTGAACTCATAGATATCTTTGAATTGTTGCTCTTCAATGCTTCCAAATGATGGAGCATTTTATCCAAAGAAGAGGCACTATTTTGGGGTGTCAAAGTTGAATGGAAGCATGTTACCTTTGATGCAATCCATTTTCTTAAATGTTCATATAGAAGATTAGTGAATGATTAAAGTCTGACTAGATATCCAAATGAGCTTGGTGTGTTGCATCAACTAGACCTGGGATAGACTTTTAAGTGTTGTTTGCACTTGACTGATTGAGAAAATATCTTCTGAGTTGTAAACATAATTCTGGGATTTACTTATTCAATATTTGGAACTTCTACTGAGAGATTATATAATTTTTATTCTGCTGCATCAGTCCAACATCAGTTCCAACTCCATCCTCCTTGCTTGTCTAAGGCTTCTTGTTGAACTTTAAAAAGAAGGATAAAATGTGGAACCCACAGCATTTTAATATTCCTATTCATATGATTTTTGGAGATCAGTAACCAATTACTTGAAATTGAGAGAGATTAAGCATCTGAATGTGAGATGTAGGGACTAGGAATCTTTGCCTCTGTTGATCATGAATCAGTGTGAGGCATCATATCCTTCAGGCTCTGTTTATTCTAGGACTTCTGCAGAATACATAACATATATTCATCTTTATTTCACAAAACTTCGTTGTAAAATTTTAATGACTCCTCATATATTTTCAAGTCTTTGCCTACACAGGGTAAGGGTCTCTATTGTTTTCCCTTACTTTACTATATAATAATTTTGTAGAGGCATGAAGCTTAAGTTTTTTTCCTTGCGTCTTTGTATATTTTGAGGATCACACCATTTTTTTGGGTCATAATGCAGGGTAAGCCAAAAGTAGAAGAAACTGCTCCAGGTGTAGCAACTGGGATGATTTTGTCTCTTCGTGAGAGGTATCATAAGATCTAGAATGATTTTTATTGTCTTTTCATGCTATCAGTTGTTAGATTGCATCAAATTATGTTTAAGCCTAATATTTATTTTTCATTGGAATTTTCTTTTGCAGTCTTCAGACCTGTAAGGATAATCTTGCAACATGTCAAGTATGTATTTATATCCATCAATTGATGTTATATCTTTGTTCCTATATTGTATACCTCTCAGTTTGGGTGCTGTAAATTATGTGCTCAATGATGATATAAATTTCAGGGAAAAGACTACTACCATTCACATCAGTGAGGGAATTTTGTGTAAAACTTTAATCTGCACAGTTATCTTGCTTCTCAATTTTATTTGAGTAAGAAACTCCATAAGGAACAAGGAGCCCTTAGGCTATTAGACAAGTGTTTCTAGATTGTTCAAAAAAGGAAAGAGGAAGATTTTCCCCTATAACTTTGGTTTTCTGAAATTTTATGAATATCATATCAGATTCCTGAAAAATTGGAACTTCAGGTCACACTATAGCAATTAAAATTCTAATTATGGTGCTTTCTAGCATTTGGGGATTCTGGAATTGATTACTAATTCATAGTTTATGCTTTCTAGCTGTTTGGAAAAATACTTTTCATACTAATGGTCACCTCATAATTAATTAGACTCAAGAAAATTCCTTTTTATTTTTATTTATTTATAAAAGGGATAGCGTGCCTGATTTGGCAGTTCCAATTCAATATGGAATGCCTAGGATGCTACAGAAACTCAAAATTCCTTTGTATTGAATATTGTGTTAGAGTTGTAGAATCTCTAATATCTTCAACTCCTCTTAATAAGAAACAGTAATCACCTTAACATGCACCTTTAGCATCACTTGTAAAAAGCAACCCTGGTTGCTAACTACATTTTGTACAACAGCGACTACTGCATCCTTTTAGTGATAAATATATATATATATATATATATATATATATCCTCAAGTGTCAGTTTTCTTGCATTTGATATGTTAAAATGTAATGAGGGTCCTACATTGAAGTCTTGAGTATGGTCAACTTACAAAAGGTCAATTTCTTCAACAAAGAGAATTCAGATCAATAAACTTTAACAGACTTATCAAAAGAGAAAAAGAAAAAGAAAAAGAAAAAAGATCAATATACTTTAACAGTAGTAGTAGTGGGGGATAGATAGGTTTCTCAGGGCAACACTTGCATGCATGACTTGTTGGATGTTATTGTACAAATTTTATGAATGCTAATCCTTTTAAAATTTAAGTTTGAATGGTTCCATGCCACCTATGGAAGTGCATAATGATTATGTTTAATTTATGATTCTGCCTCTGATGGAGGAGTCTAGTGCATTTATTGGAATGATGATGTGGCACAGAGGTGTCATGGCTTAATGCAATGTGGGATGCATGGGGGCCTAGCTTGGCCAAGTTGCACAAGGAGGCTAAGGTGGGCCGAATTTTACACGTGCCATATGATTATTGTAGCTAAATCCACATGTCAAGCTTGTTTTAGTACTTGAAAATTTGAGGGAAAATTAGTTAGTGGTGCTAGATTTTAGGAAGCTGTTAGAAATAGAAGCCACATGCTCTATTAATTATAAAACAACAATGCTACAAACACAACTTGTTGAGGTGGCCGATTGTGATTAGTGCAATATTACTCACTGGGACTACCACTGACATCACTTTTATTTTACACCAATCACAACCTGCCAACTTAGCAGTTGTGAAAAATGTTATGAAAGTTGTTGTGTCATTATACTTATAAGTAATTAATATGTTATTATTGTATCTTGGCATATGATAAATGTGAGTTAGTTGTGGGATGATTTCATCACTTATAACTACTTCCTAGGCTATAAATATCCATGCACTTGCTTTGTAATTCATTGATTGATAATAAAGTTTCAGAATTTCAGATTTTGAGTTTAGATTGAGATGTGAATTCCCATTCTTTCACTACTTTTCTCTCTCTCTGGAATCTGCCTCTCTATTAAATGCAATTATTTCATCTCTTGCACCAGCTTCCCTACAACATATTATCTAGGTCATTAAATTATAATTTTTACAATTTTCAGGAAGAACTTGAAGCTGCAAAATCTGAGATTCAGATGTGGCATTCTTCATTTCAGAATGAGTCCTTCATACCTACTGGAACTTCTCCTGGTTAGCCTTTCCTCAAAGAGTTCATTGTTTTATTTTTATTTACTTTGCAGTTTTGTGTAAACTGTATGTGCAGCTCTAAGCTTTAAGTCTCTTGTGATCATATTATGCATGCATTCCTTAAATAATTGATTTTGAATTTTCTTTGTAGAACCTAAATTAGTGATCGATTATCTTCAGATGCTGAAATCCTCTGAGGAGTCATTGAGAGAACAGGTTTGGGATTTATTGCTGGATTTTATTACTATTATTATTTTTTTGGTTTCATGAAAATTCACCATTTCGTGTGTAGCATTTCACCCATGTTTAATCTTGTTATCAGCTAGAAAAAGCCAAGAAAAAGGAAGCAGCATTCATTGTAACATTTGCAAAACGAGAGCAAGAAATATCAGAGTTAAAGGTATACATTTTTCTTTTCCCATATCTTTTTCTTGAAGTATTTAGTGTGCACAAAATATAACCACCGAAACAAAGTCCGCAGAAAATGTATCTTCCAATCGAAAGTTGACCTCTCACACCCGTCTAAATTTCTTGCATTTCTGTCCCTCCAAATACACCACATCAAACAATGAGGAATGGCCTTCCAAATCTCCCTATGGCGATGCCACCCAAAACGGCCTTGCCAACTTGCTAGTTAATCAACACCCCTCCCAGGCATCACCCACTGAACCCCAAAAAGAGCAAAGACCATTTCCCATAACTCTTTGGCAATATGGCAGTGCAATAACAAATGTTCCATTGTCTCTCCATAAGCAGACTAATAGGAATATCTACCATTTTTATGTCTAGCAATGTCCTAAGGTTTTTAGATGAAGTTGCAAACTTTTCATTGTTTTCACTAGCCTATTCCATGAAATAAGAATTGCTCCTCTATCATCCCTTGACAATTTTGCTTTAAATTCCTTTGACCTGATTCAGAATTTCAGAGTGATAAACTATTTGTTTGAACCCCCCTCAACCTAGAAAAAAGTTCTTTAAGCGCTGTAATAATCTTAGCTTTATGGTATTACCACATAATAAACTTGGAGTTATCCAAAAAGGAGATGGCATGGTTCCATAGTTTCAATTAATGCACAAAGACAATTTTGCAACTGCACCTTATTTTCCTTTATTATATGATTATTCTGAACCCTATTTTTCTATGAAATTTTAATACATCTTGGTTTTTTTAGTATGTTCATTTCTTGCATGTTATTTTCTGATCTTCTAAGACCAGGTTTATTCTTATATTTCCAGTCTGCAGTAAGGGAATTAAAAGCGCAACTCAAGCCACCATCAATGCAGGTAATATAATGATTTTGTGGTTTTGTTTCTTGGGGGTATACAATAATTATGGAATCGAAGGATTGGAGGTACTGTAATTGTTAGTTCAGTATCATTTTGTGTTTTCAGTTTATGATTTCTCTGGGATCTCATCTTTTATTTTTTTATAGGGTAGGAATTGAATATTTTATCTTCTTCTTCTGTGAGCCATATATTTACTTGCTTTGATACACTCAGCTCGAAGTCTTCTCCTTGTATAAATGTGAAGTACCCACTCTCCCCAAAAGCTCTCTACCTCAAAGTAATTTATATGTTGTGATACATCTACTTCATTACTGAACCTTTTTTCATGTTGATTAATTTATCAAACCTCTACAGCAGACCTGATGCATTACTCTGTTTTCCTGCCTTTTGCTCTTCCTCTTCTTAGTGTCTTTGAAGCATTTTCCTACATTTTTTTCCAATTCTTCTCGAGAACCAAAGGAGGCTTTGGAATGATTGTACATGGTTCAGTTTTATCTTCTTCTTCTTCTTCTTTTCTATATTATTATTTTTATTATAAATTTGGTAAGTGACACATGCACCCAATGAATTTGAACCCATGACCTCCTCCCATGCATTCTTGTGAAAGGAGGAAGTGCCATTTGAGCTAGGGTTTAAGAGTTTGAAATTTGGATTTTTTTTGGGACATCCAGCTTAGTAAGGTTCCATAGATGACGTAACCGAGCTTAATGATTGAAAGGACATATTTTTACTGATTTTTTACCAATGAATTGACCTCTCCCTATTGTTTGTTTTTTTGAATGGATACGGGTTTGCAGCCAGCTCTTATGTCTCTATTGCTGCCGTTTTCTTTTAATCTTTGAGTACTCTTCATGAGAGACATTTACACGATACAGTTATCCATTCCTCTTTACCAGTGGGGGATGATTATCGTGATGCTCATACTGGCATTGAAAGCAGTCTTGCCATGCTTTTCAGCTTTGAAAACTGGTGGCCATATTTGAGGTTTATGGGATGGTACTTGATGGGCAAACTGAGAACTGGATTCCTTTATTTATTGAGGCTCAGACAATGTTTCTCTGAAGTATATGACCTGTTCTAAGTGCATCTTTGAAAGTTAATGGGATTGTTTAGGCATCAGTGTGGAAATTCTGAGCTAGTTATACCTAGAAAGTTGTGTTTTCTTAGGCTTGCACACAGGCAATTTTTGTTTGCCTTGTATTTATCATATGTAGTCTTATGAAAATATACAAGATTTTTTTTTTTTTTTTTGGGTGTGGTAACAATACATTTCCGAACATCATCCACATTCTTGATCTTGAATGGCTAATTGCCACTATTTCCAAAAATATTAGTCATCCTGATTCCTCCATTTGGTTAGCTTACTGCTGTGACAGTATTGCTTCTGATAACATCAATAAAATCCTTGCTTTTACTCTTTCATGGTTTCTTGATTCTAAAAATGTTTATCCTCTATCCATTGGAAATTTCGTAGATAAATGTTTCATTATTTGGTTTCTTTGGGAAAGAAGTGTTCTCTTTTTTGTTAATTGTTTAAATTAACTAACAGAATTGGTATGGTGGTTGATTTGACAGGCTAGGAGATTATTACTAGATCCTGCAATTCATGAAGAGTTTACACGTTTAAAGGTTTGTAAAACTCCTTCATTAGATATGGGAGTTATTACCCCTGAGTATGGACGTGCTCCTTCTCTTTGCTTCTTGGTTATGAACAGCAATGACTTTATTGCAAAAAGGAAGACGGTCATTGTGACCAATGCTCATGTCTAAGATATGGTCATTTGTTGATCCATTGATGTAGGGCATTGTGACTAATGCCCACGTCTTTTTACATTCTATTGACTGCTGGATTTGCTGTGTGAATTTATTTATGTAAAAAGGAATAAGGATCATATTTAAATCCGAACAAATAATAAGGCTTTGACCAAATTTTCTTCATGGTCACCTCACAGATTGATGGAGGGCATTTATATGCTCCGCTCCTAGGTCAAATATAAAATTTCAATTTGGAGCTTTTTATATGTTGAAGTACACTAAGTTTCCAGATGCAAAGTTTAGAAAGCAGAGGCAATAAATGAAATAAAAGCAGGGGTTCCATTAATAACCCAAGGTTTGCTTCTAGTCCTTTGGAGACCATAACTTGAAATTACACAAAGTATCAGCATTTAGAATGAAAATGGCAATAATTTCTTTGTTTACATTTCATGCCATTTTCTACCATATCTGATTGTGATTGCTGTTAATTGTTTTAATAAGATTTCTGATTTGAAGTTATACTTTTGTTGTTTTCTGTTACTTTAGAGCACCCCAAAGTGGCTCAGTATTTGTCTTTTGCTTTTAGAAAGTCTGTTTATGTTTTCTTGTGATGCCATAATGCTAGAATTTGGTTGAGGAGAAGGAGAAAGAGCTGAAGGAGAAACAGGATACTATTTCTGCACTCAGTTTCACCCCACAAAGCAAGATGGGTAAGATGCTGATGGCTAAATGCAGGACTCTACAAGAGGAAAATGAGGAGATTGGAAATCTAGCTTCCGAAGGAAAGGTGCTGCAACTGCATTGCATTATAGTTCCTGTCATCATTCTTCTCAGTTTGTATCAATTTTCATTTTGGCCTTGAGAAATTTTTTTTCTAGGTTTCTTATTATATTTATGTTTCTTCTATGAGAAATGGAGACATGATTTCGTGCATGAGCTTGCTTTAAGGGCAGTTTTCCGGGGGTGGGGGTTAGGGGATAGGTGGTATACGATAAGAAACACTTTTACTCCTGATTCTATATGGTTAAGGAGGATTATGCACAAACTTAAGTAAACCAATTTGATTTAGTTCATAGTATGATGTTATCTTATGTTTCCAGAAGTGATTGATTTTCCTTATGCTAAACTCTTGGTTAACTTGATTTTTCTC
Source organism: Quercus robur (assembly GCF_932294415.1). Classification (NCBI taxonomy): domain Eukaryota; kingdom Viridiplantae; phylum Streptophyta; class Magnoliopsida; order Fagales; family Fagaceae; genus Quercus; species Quercus robur. Next base: position 47,633,719 of record NC_065543.1, read on the forward strand.
TACATTCCGTTGTCAGATGCATGAGTTAGCAATGCAACTTGCTTTGCAGAAATCTCAAAATACAGAACTCAGAAGCCAATTTGAAGGTTAGTACTTAGTATATATCGACTGTATGTATATTTATTTCCTTGGCTGGGTTTCAATTATAATAGATGCCTAAGTATCAAGTAAATTAAAAGACTCCAATCATTTACAGTTACATAGGAAAATACCTTTTTAACTTTCAGATACTGTATAGTTAACATTTTAGGAGTTCTTTTCTACTTATCAAAATTAATATAACTTATTAGTAACTAAACAATTTTTTATTTATGGAAGTCTTCATGCAAATATCTTAATGTAATCAATCCTTTTTGAGAAGAAGACATTCTGTTTGTAAAAGACCTATAGAATATTCATTTCTAATGATCAAGGTGCATCCCTCTTTCTGTTTTCTTTGTCAAATTGCTAGAATTATGATCCTACCGCAATTACAATCAGGATAGAACTCAAACTGTCGTCACAATTAATCTTCTCTTTCAGTTTCTGTGGCATCAAACATTTAGTTCCCTCTGCTTTTTTGTTCAAAAGAAATTAAGCGAGATTGTTAAGGGTACACTTAATCGTTTTGTGCATTAAGCTGAAACCAATGTTGCTATACCATGGTTTTCAAAGTTCATGCTATATTGATTCTCTTTGTACATTAAGTTGAAACCAATGTTGCTATACCATGGTTTTCAAAGTTCATGCTATATTGATTCTCTTTGTTCTATTGCGTGCAGGACTGCACAAACATATGGAGGGGCTTACGAATGATGTGGAAAGATCAAATGAAATGGTTTTCATCTTTCTTTCCTTTCTTAATTTACTTGGAGTAAATTTTGCAGTTTATTATTATGTTAGTGTATATATGCTTCTATATAACATATTTCCAGGGGTAACTGAAAATAGACATATTTCCCCACAGAATCATGATTGCGTAAATGTATTATACCAATTTTCTGGATCAAATATCTTCTTGTTGATGATTGATGCTATATGATCGTCTTTGTTTGACATTTATAGGATAATCAATTATAGCCAGAATCTTTAGGTTAATCTGTGATTTGGCTTTAGATGCTTTGAACTAAACGAAATATTGGTAAAGGTGATCTAAATGTAACTGTGTTATATGAGTGATCATAAAAAATATTGTACATCTATTGCAGGCGCTTATCTTGCAAGAAAAGCTAGAAGAAAAAGATCAAGAGATTGAAAGGCTGAAGAATGAGGCGCAACAAAAGAGCGTAATAGAGGAGGAAAAGGAGGAAAAAACCGATTCGGCTCCTCTCCAGAAAGAGAGAGATGAAGAGATGATTGATGGGGAAACCAACAACTGAGTTATTCAATGCAATTTTGTAGGATTTAATTAATTTATTCCCCTTCCATTTGTGATTTGTACATTAAACATTAATGTAATTCTTTTTGGTGACATTTATGCTTTTCATTTTCAATCTGCACCACCACCAGGTTAGTGGATGAGGTAACATCATCTTGAATTTTAGGTTCCCTCATCCCAAATACAAAATTTTACCAGTGAGTTGGACCGGTTGAACCACGGATGGGTCTAACACCTGCCTGACCTGTTTGGCAGTTATAAGGCTCACTGTCCATTTTTAAAAGCCTAGTAAAAAATGTAGTATTAGAATCAGGTACTGGTGCATTGTTAAGTAGATTTCTTCCTGTCCATTAGAAAAGGAGAGCAATGTTTATGCATGTATGCCACAAAAGAATGCATTGTTTACCAAGACTAAAATAGACTACCACACCACCGAAAAATATGGTAGGATTTCATCATTTAAAAAAAGATTTGAGAACAATAAGCAGATTTGGCTAAGGACCACTATAAACTAGAGAGAGAGAGAGAGAGAGAGCTAAAAAGAAAGAGCTAAACGCTTGTAATAGCCTTAACAATTGGGACTACACTTGTATATGCTGGATATGTTCCGTTATCTCAATGGTGCTTTGCTATTCCCTGAGGCCACCCCAATCCAGCGTTACCAACGTTTCCAACTGCCTGTATTGGTTCCACCATCCCCTTTGTAGTGCTGCCAAGTCCCTCCCCCTGCAGATATTACAAAATGAAATGTCAACATAGGGAGTGAGTTAACAAAATCAGCATGTAGATTGTCTTAGATGTCAAATTGGAGGACCATTTCCATCCATTCAAGTCATCTTATCCTTCATCAAAGACCAAACCCCAACCCCAATCATCAATCAAAAACCAGTAATAATGTGTGCTAGTGTTAGCCGAGTGACACTATTTGCCTAGAATCAAGAATATCATCAGTTGTTACAGTTTTCTTCTAAGCAGATTTCCAACAAAAAAATGCTAATATTGTGATTAGAACATACCTCCTTCCAGCCCATGCCTTTCAGAAGTTTTCTGGCATAACTACCAGCTCCAAATGACATGTTCAAGGCCTCGGCTGCAGCTTCTTCTGTATTGGCAGAAGCATATGATGATGACTGTTCATCTTCATCAAACTTTGAATTCTTTTGTCCAGGGGCCACTCCAAAACCCCCATGCAAGGTTCTTCTCTCGGCAGCTCTGTCCCTATACACATGGATTCTCTGCTGGAGATACAGTAGGAGACAAAAAAAGGGGTTTAACAAGGTGGATTGTGAAAAGGATGCATATAATCCAGAAGATCATATCTAAATGTATATTGTTTAAAACATATAGAACATTTCTCACAAATAGAATATGCCTAATCACCCAAAAATCCAAAATTTTTAACTAGCTAGTATGGGTCTGGTACCTTCGGATCAAAATCTAACACTAGTGTAAACAATAAACATAATATCTAGCATCTGATAAAGCATTAAGACATCACTGATAGCTCTTAGCTATGCCATTCCCTTATCAATGCTCAAAACTGTCTTCTTTTGGTATTACTTGACGCCATAAACTGAGTTACTACTTGACGCCATAAACTAGCATTGCATATGCAAACCATCTTCATCAAGGGAATGGTCAAATAGCATTGCACATGTCCATGGAAAAACTTCAAATTTTTACATGCATGTGATGCCATTACTTATATGAACTCATGTTTATCTGTTAATTCTATTAAAGGACTCACTCTTGCCATTACGTTATGTGCTTCTATTTTCTATGCTCTTTTGATACTATTGATATACCTTTGTTTGTTGACTAGAATAAGATTAGGTATGGTTTCAGCACATCAACTTCAAATCCAAGCTTTTAAAATAAACAAGTTACCTGTCCAAATGTGGAAAGATTATCTGGTAATGTAGAAAAATCTTTGCTGGTGGATACTCCATCTGCAGTTTTTGATACATGGTTTCCACTAGATTTAGAGAATGGGAGAGAGTGACTATCTACTAATAATTCAGGGAATCCCCAATCTTTTGTTGGGTTGGAAGAATCATAAGTTGACAATGAAGCTAGGTATCTTGCATTTGGTGTCCGCAACTTATAAACTTGACCTGATAGGAGGAAATTTCATATAAGTCCAGAATCACACTATTTTCAACAAACTGCGAAATATCTTTATCATTCGCCATCCGCTTCAGTAAACAAATGAATACAGGCCAATAAAGAACGACCTGGCATATAATGTAGAAGGTTTGTATATGTTGTCAAATGAAAAGAGGTAAATGCAAACCTGACGTGACTCGTACCAGATCAAGATGTACTTCACATATTGGGGCAGTTTTTAGGAGACCACCACCTGAAGGCATGGACGGATGACACTTGGCAGACCTTCTCACTAATCTTCCAACCAGCCTCACCACCTCACCTTTTCCATCCTTTCTGGTCCCTGTAACCTTTTCCCAGTCCCATAAATCCACAACTTCAAATTCTGGCATTGGCTCTTCCCCAGATTTAATGACTTGACCATACTGTGCTCGCCAGTTTTCTTCATCCCATGACGCACCTAATCCACAAATGCTTGTGTTAATCCATGTGTCAAAATTTTGGATCACCAATTTCTTGCACAGGTTAATGACCCAAAAATTGTACAGATCAACTATCTAAACATCCATTTAGGATGGTTTGACAATCAACAGAGAAACTTTAGAAACAATCTTATATGGATTTAAATGGTTGATATTTAAGCAAATGTCAGGTTATTGGTTCTTGGAGAGACAAATGGCTGATACTTGCTAGGATAACATAGGTGAGGTTTACATGTATACATGTGGATGGTGTTAATATTTGGATGAACAAGCCACTTAATAGAGATAACAATAAACCTGATGTTAATAATATTATAATGAAAATGGACATCAAGCACTTGATTATTAGCAACATCATACTGGCCATACCTTCATCTAAGACATTTCCACTTGAATTAGTTACATCACAATGGTTCTTTGGACACCATTCTCCTTCCAGCTCATAAGCATCACTGGTCCCTGCAATCCCATGAATCAAGCCAATTTAGGCCCTATCCCAGATAGGGCAGTCTATAAAAAAACAAGAGGATTTGGGACTAACCTTCAGCAGGCAGTGCATCATCTGTTTCCAAGGGCATCATCACATGATCAGAATCAGTAACTACTGGCTTGGAATAACCAGACAAATAAAGTTCAATAAGTGTATCTTCTAACCTAAAAAAGTAAATAGATATAGTCAGGAAAGTGATCATGATGTGATGAGCTGATGATGAATAATAGGAATTGAGATGCTTAAAGTAGCATACCATTCCGATGGAGGAGGTGGATTTTCAGGTTCACTACTGTTGGAGCACTCTGTGTCGCCTGTTAGTAACAGTTAGTTAATTGATCAAATTCAATGCATTTAATCCAGAATCATCAAGCACTTATTTGAAATTGCATAGAAGGAGATTCAAACCCAGTTCTGAAGAATATAAGTGATCTGAAAACATCTGATGGAAACCATATGGGACTAAAGAGAACCTATAGATTTTACAAGATTAATGCCATATTTTTTGGCCAATATGCTATTACAAAGGACTTCTACAATAAATTGACCCAATTGATATTCAAAATAGCTCCAAAGCACAAACTTAAGGTACAATCATTAAGGTCTTGTCAGGCCACAATGCCTATAATAAATCACATTGTGGTTTCCATGATAATAATCATTCTTTGAAATGGAAACAGCATAATATACAAACTTCTTTACAACAGTTGGCATGCATGCTCACCTAGCCTGTTTTCATCAGGAGTAGTCTCTATACACTGGTAAACTTCACATTCATCTCCCTGGAATGCATGGAAATTTTCATTGCTGCCACATCTAAATGTTTCATCTTGACTGGGATTATCATAACCAGTTTCTTTGTTCTGATCAATTTCACCTTCACCACTCTGAGAAAAAACAACAAAAACTAACATCAAGAACATTACATAACACAATCCTCTCTATCAAAAACAACCAGAATACTACCTTTTCAGACTCCATAAGCACATAATTTCCATTCTCAAACTTGTAATAAAGCCCATCTCTACCACTATAGTACCATCCAGCAACTGGGTCATGGTAAAATCCACTACTGCATCAAATTAAGACCCCAAAAAAATTATAAATAAATAGAAGGACAACAACTTATGACCGAGCAACAAACTTTAAGGATACATAAAAATTGAAATACTTTGATTTAACCAAAGATGAAATCTTTTTGACAATTTGAGAATCCTAAATTAATGAAACTACAAAAAAAAAGGGGTTGTGTTTTTGAGTAGTAAAGAAAAACCTGGCATGGAAATAGAGCTGAGAATTCTCGTCCCAAACAAAGGAGCAATCGTCTGATTCAGAGGTACCCATCATTTGTTTTTGCTTTGTTTCTCTATAGTCTATAATTGAGTTGCAGAGATTTGAAATTCAGTGTTAATATTAGAAGTAGAAAGCCACAGGCATTGAAGCTTTGAGTATGGGTCGCCTTGGAAGCGTGGTGGTGATGGAGAACATTGTTTTTTGGTCTGGGCTGAGGCTTGCTGCAAAACAGAGTCCAAAATTGAGTTTGGGCTGAAACTGAGCTTTAGCTTGCTTGAGTTGGGCCCAAAACCCCTTAATTACTTTTTTGAATAGGCCTAAATCTGGGCTCCATCTCCATGGCTCGGTGGCCTAGAAAAGGGGTCTGAGTCGTCTGTCCATGAAAACATTGAAAAGAAAAGGTATCGTTACTTAAAGAGATCTGCTAGCGTTTGAAAGCTTAATGTGGTTACCTAAATGGTTTTATATGATACCCACTCATGCAATTTTTGATAAAACGTGAAGGTAATGAATGTCTTAGGATATTGGTTAACGTTGAATTTTATACTCTAATCAATTGACTTTTGATAAGGAGTCGAGCCACTTTTAGTTTAAAATATACTAGCTTCTAAGTATGCGTGTGAGCGCGTGCTTAGAGGTTTTTCTATTTTTGAGTAAAAGTTAACAATTTGTATTCATTATAATTTGAAATTGCTAAATTTTCTAATCACAAAAAACATAGAAGTGTGATAAAAAAAATATTTCATTTACAAATGCATAACACTAATCACACCCCTAGGTATTTTTTTTTTTATCACACCCCTAGGTATTTTATAATTAGAAAATATAGCAATCTCAAATTATAATGAATACAAATTATTAACCTTTACTCAAAAATAAAAGAGTCTCTAGACTAGTCCACTATAACTTTAAAAAAAAAAAAAAAAATAATAATAATCCACTATAACTTGAACATGAATACCTAAAATATAAAATATGCATAAATAATAATATCTCTCCGTTATAATTGTTAAAATCCATATCTATTCATTTTTATTATTAGTACTGAATTCACTCCAATATTTGTAGGCACGTCTAATCTAACCTTTTTTTTTTTTTTTTTTTTCCAGTGAAGTATAGAACATGAATAATATATATATATATATATATATATATTCTAAGTCATATAAAAAATAAAAAATCCAATACCAAACAGCATCAAAAAATGAAGAAAGAGAGTAACAGTAAGTAAACTGTACAGTGGCTTAGATACAGAAGTGGAAAAAGGGTTTGATAATTCAGGGGCCGGTGGCTTTTCTTCCTTGAGTTTAGTCCCTGAACGCAATGTGTAACGTTGAAGCTTCGGTTTCCCCGATCCTACAATGTCTCCTCAAACAAACATACAATACCACAACCTCAGTACCCAAAAAACAAAAAATACAGAGAAAGAGAGAGGGTGTTGTTAAAGGCAACAAATTTGCAACTATTAGATAAAATAAAAAATGCAAAAAAAATCAGCAAACGCAATGCCCAACAAAATCATCAACAATTTAAAAAAGAAAAGGCCATACCTCAACATGCCCTGCGTTTGAGGGCTCAAGTGGCAACTCAAAATCCATGATCTCTTTCTTTGGCACTACTGCTTTCTCAGCATTAGGATTTGGGGAAACCTATAGAATATCAAGCATGTGATTATGTGAATATACAAATGCATTCAACTATCTCTAAGGACCAAAATTATCACAAAAACTTAGACACATACCATGTCGAGAAAAAACAAACACAGCAATCTTGATAACAATTTTTAGCAATCCACTAAGCAACCAAATCAGCCTGCAAACAAAACTAAGCCAAAGTCAATGTAAATATGTAGTTTCGATTACTCTACAAGTAGCAATTTTGTTACCTTTTAGTCTATCACGTACCGAGAGATAAAGAGCTGTTTGTGTTTGTATAGGACTCTATTGCTAAAAAAAGGGGTCTAATAAAATAACAACTTTTTTAAGAAACTACTCTAAAATTTAGAATTTGAAATGGAGTAAACGGTTGGTTTAATTTTTGCTACTTTTTAGGAAAAAAATGTATCAAGCGTGAGATCAGAGCCGGCTCAACAGCAGATGCAATCGTCTAAGGCACCCAAATAAAAAAAGGCCCCACTTGTAAAAAAAAATTTTATATATAATATATTTATTTATATATTTTAGTTAAAAAAAATTTTAAGCATTTTTATTGGTCAATAAAATGCATTAAAAAGGCCTTATTGTATCCTAAAATACAAAAAAAAAAATGAAAAAAAAAAAAAGTCAAAGTTCAGCTAACACAATTAAATTTTAGGAGACAAATGTATTAATTCATTCTTGAAATATGCTCAAATTAAAATTAATAGCAGACAAATTCATTAATAATATAACGTAATTGTCTTGAAATATGCTAAATTAGAGATTATAAATGTCAAAAACAAAAGAAAAACCTCACAACTCTCTGCCTCTTCATCTATATTCTGACAGTTTTACCTTTCTTTTCTTCATCTTCATCTTGATTTTGATCTTTTTTCATCAACTCAGTCAGCCCCTCTAACTTAAAATTTTTCTTTGTTGATTCCTGCATACCACTCTACCAGGCACCAGTCGGCAGTCACAGAAGGTATTTTTCAGCTTCAGTTTTTTCTTCCGCTCTTTCTCTTTGTCTTTCCGAAAATAAAGACGCAAGACTCATCTATTTCTTTAACTTATATTATATATATTTTTAGTTTGTTTCACCCATTCACTGCACTGCACAACTTTTGGATGGGATGGGACACGTTTTTTGTTCTGCTGGACCTTTATCTACTTTAAAACTTAGCCATAGGATAGAAATTGGAGAAAAAATGCAGATCCGGCTGGATGCTTCATGCTTCTCAATTTCTTTTTAATAGGAGTACTGTGGTCAGTGGTTTGTCACGTCACGTGACAAACCACTGACCACAGCACAGTTTTTTTTTGGTTAAAGAACACTTATTCACTTTGGTCCGACGGGTTCTCAACCTTTTTTTTTTTTTTTAATTAATTTATTTATAATCTGACATTTTACTTATTATTATAAATTATTATGCTAATTAATAATTTGATGTATATCATATCAACTCATTTGTATTATAGTGACATTAATTTATTAAATCATGTATTAAATTAATTTTTATTTGTGCAGGTTTAAACTTTCAAGTGGTCACGGCTCTAGAAAAATTGCAATAACCAGGTTCTATTGTTCTATATTTTAAAAAATATTTTTAGTTAAATTATCATTTTTAATTATAAATTGTGTTTTATTTATCTATAAATATTTTCACATTATAAATGTCTACTAGAAAATATTTATCCGGATATGAAAAACTTCTTAAAAAGAGAAAAATTGAAAAACAAATTGAATCTCAAAAAGGATCTATGGATAAATTTATTACTAGTATTAAAAAAAACACAATAGAAAGTTTGGGTGAAAATATTACAAATGAACAAGAAACTTATCAAAAAGAGTTGGAAGATGATGAAATTATACAACAAAAAGAGAATAATGAAAATAGTCCTAATAATGTTGAAACATCTGATGTAACAATAATTGATAATGAAAAACAAAATAATTTAGAAGAAAATGAAAAAATGACTAACCTACTTACTAATAATATCTATGATCCAAGTCAATGGGAAAATATTGATACAAAATTAAGAGATTTATTAGTAGAAAAGGGTCCAATTAGAGAGAATGATATAAAATTTCCTTTAGATAAAGAGCGTAGACATTTTTCTACTACATTTTATTTTAAAAAGTTATCAAATGGGGAGAAATTTGATAGAAGATGGCTAGTGTATTCAAAAGATTTGGATAAAGCATTTTGTTTTTGTTGCAAGTTGTTTAATTCAACAACACATGGTAATAGTACAAATCAACTTATTAATGAAGGAACTAATGATTGGAGAAATATTAGCAATAAGATTAAAAATCATGAAACAAGCAAAGAGCATGTTACTAACATGAATGCTTGGATTGATTTAGAAATGAGATTATTGAAAAATAAAACAATTGATAAAAATTTCCAAGAACAAGTAAACAAAGAGAAAGATCATTGGAAAAAAGTGTTGTTAAGAATTATTGCTGTAGTAAAAAATCTTGGAAAAAATAATTTGGCCTTTCGAGGAAAAAATGAAAAGATCTATCAAGAAAATAATGGAAACTTTTTAAGTCTAATTGAAATGATTGCAGAATTTGATCCAGTAATGCAAGAACATGTTCAACGTATTCAACATGGTGCAATTCATAATCATTATCTTGGACATAATATACAAAATGAATTGATACAATTGTTAGCAAATGAAATTAAAGGTAAAATTATTAAAAAGATTAAGGAAGCAAAATATTTTTCAATTATACTTGATTATACTCCAGATGTAAGTCATCAAGAACAAATGACTCTAGTATTAAGATGTGTGAATATTTCAACTAGTCCAATAAAAATAGATGAGCATTTTGTAGAATTTTTAAAAGTAGATGATACTTCTGGAAAAGGTCTTTTTAATGAAATTATAAGTGTAATAAAAAGTCTTGAACTTGATATTAATGACGTACGTGGACAAGGATATGACAATGGGTCTAATATGAAAGGAAAAAAACAAGGGGTACAAAAAAGAATAATTGATATAAACCCTAGAGCATTTTACACACCGTGTGGTTGTCATAATCTTAATCTTGTGCTATGCGATGTGGCCAATTCTTGTCCTAAAGGTATATCTTTTTTTGGAGTAGTACAGCGTATATATACATTGTTTTCTTCTTCCACAAAGCGATGGAAAATTTTACAAAATAATGTTTCAAGTTTAACTCTTAAACCATTGTCACAAACACGTTGGGAAAGTCGAATTGAAAGTGTAAAAGCAATAAAATTTCAAGCTTTAGAAATAAGAGATGCTTTGTTACAATTAGCAAAAACGAGTGAAGATCCTAAAACAAAAAGTGAAGCTGATTGTTTGGCAACATATGAGCTTGAAAGTTTTGAATTCTTGTTAGGCATGACTATTTGGTATGATATATTATTTTCTGTTAACTCTGTTAGTAAAAATTTACAATCAAAAGACATGCATATTGATGTTGCCATAGATCAACTAAAGGGTCTCATATCTTTTTTTAAAAAATATAGAGAAGATGGATTTACATCTGCTATGATTTCATCTAAAGAGATTGCAATCAAAATGGAAATAGAGCCTATATTTCATGAAAAACGTATAATTCGTAGAAAAAAACAATTTGATGAGAATGTTAATGATGAGATAACACAATCTGCTGAAGAATCTTTTAGAATTAATTATTTTTTATATATAGTAGATCAAGCTATTTCATCAATTGAAAGTAGGTTTGAACAATTTCAAATATATGAGGATATTTTTGGTTTTTTATTTAATTTTGAAAAACTAAAAGCACTAGATGATATTAGTTTGAAAAATTATTGTCTTAATCTTGAAAGTTTTCTCAAACATGATGTTTATTATGATATTAATGGCTTAGATTTATATTCAGAACTAATAGTTTTAAAAGAAGTTGTGCAAATAGATGAAAATACTCCAATTAATGTACTTAATTATTTAAAAAGACTAGATTCTTTTCCAAATGCATATATTGCTTATAGAATATTACTAACAATACCTGTTACGGTTGCATCTGCAGAAAGAAGTTTTTCAAAATTAAAATTAATAAAATCTTATTTAAGGTCTACTATGTCACAAGAAAGATTAAGTGGATTAGCTATATTATCAATTGAAAAAGAAATGTTAGAGGAACTTAAATACAAAAACTTAATTAGTAATTTTGCATCTCAAAAAGCAAGAAAAATAGATTTTAAATAAAAAAATTCAATATATAAATATATTTTATTTTATTAATATTTAATTATAAAAAGGCCCCATTTAAAATTTTCGCCTAAGGCCCCAAAACTTGTTGAGCCGGCCTTGCGTGAGATATATATATATATATTTTGGCCAATTAAAAAAATAAAGAAAGAAAAAGTTTTAAACGTGAAGTTTTTTTTGAGAGAGAGTTTCAACCTATGGCGTCCTCTCCTGATGATAGCTCTTTATCATCAGACCAAGACACCAATTAGTTTTTGGTGTAAGCGGGGATCGAACCCCAGATCTTTTATACAACTATCAGAGACTTTACCAGTTGAGCTAACTGGAACCCACTTAAACGTGAAGTTTGTTTCTGAATAAGTGGGTTAGTGGAAGAGTAATCCTATTTTATAGGTAATGTTTTAGTGGGGGTTAAAGATGTATTTTTACTTTGTTGTCCTTTAGTTTTGTCTTTACTTAAACTTAGGGAAATAGGGGTATTTTGGATAAAAAAAATCGGTCCAAACAGGGACAGCCCCTTAAATAGTAGTATAGATTTGTTGACAAGTTTTATTGTACATGTTTCTGTTTTATGAGAAACTCTATTCAGAAAATGTGGGTAGGTAAATACGTGGGGGAGTATACATGGGCAGTTTTTGAAGTTATTGAATAGAAATAGGAATTTAGATCAACATAGAAATAGGAATGGGGAGTTTTTTTAGCTATTGAATAGAAGTAGGAAGACATTTCAAGGTAGAAGTAGGAATTTATTATTTTTATCAATTTACTGTTTTAACCTCATTTTTAAGTTTTAAGTAGGGATATTTTTTACAATAAAAAAAGTAACAACTAATTTTCTTTTGTCAATTTACTATTTTAACTCCATTTTTAAGTTGTTGATTAATTAATTTAGGATTATTTTTTACAGTAAAAAAAGCAATAATTAACTTTCTGAATCCTCTTAATACACACACACACACACACACACACACACACACATATATATATATATATATATATATATATATTGTTAAAGGTGTCTTGGATTCTCAAAATTTACTAGTAGTGACATGTAATAGTAATATATTATTAGAGTTGTCTTGGATCCTTTGAATTTACTTGTAGTGGCATATAATGGTAGAATGCTTTTGCACACGCGCGCACACACACACACACACACACACACACACACATATATATATATATATATATATTAGTTTTTGCTACTTCCTAATGCAAATGAAATCTTGTTTTAGTCTCCTTAAAACAATTGCATATAATGAGTGCATGAGGATATCCGTTAACATAAAGAGAAATTATCTTATACATTTAGCATATGTACAATCTCTTTCACCATGTGTAAATCCTATATTATTTTTAAATCGACACTACATATATGGACGATGCATATACAAAATAAGAAACTAAAATGTTTAAAACCACAAAAGAGGATGACTTGGATTTGAAAATATACAGTAAAGATTAAAATACATCAAAAATTTTCTAAAATATCTCATTAATAAATGTTCTAGTGCATCCATTGACAAGACCTTTGTTTTAATTGACTCTTCAACTTTTATGTCAGATGTTGAATCATCGATCCATTTGTCATTTCTTTTCAAATAAGGAAAAAGTTAGTTTATATATCCAACATATGCATATCATAACTTTCTAGCTATCATGTGTGATCAGTCTTATACAATTGTTGAAACGAAGTGATGTGCAGGGAGGATACATATAGTAGCTTTGATATATAGTATCATCGTATCAATGTCGAACTTGGTGATCCTCCTCAAAGATATTAAGATAAGAACCCTCATCCTGGATATCAATGTCTAGACTCTAGATAATTATGCTAGTTTGGTGAGATTAATTGACCTGTGACTAAAGTGATGGTGTAATATATGCATGTGAAATCTGTACGTGTGCTATAATAAGTGGTAACCCTTGTTTCTCCTTTTATGTTTTTTTTTTTTTTTTTTTTTAAGAGTTTTAACTTATGACGATTATTCCATGATGATAGTTTTTTATCATCAGATTAAGACACCAATCGATTTTTGGTGTAGACGGGGATTGAACCCCAAATTTCTTATTCAACTATAAGAAATTTTACCATCAAAATGGTATGCAACCTCTACGTGGCCATAATTCTTGAGATTTTTTGGATTTATAAGGAAGATGAGATGTCACAAAACTACTGAGAGTTTAGCTTTTAGGTGCGTGTCACAGGCTAAATACCCTTCATACAATCATACCTAGTCCCCCCTTAATTGATCCCCACGTATATATGTTTAGTTGTGTACGTGTGAGTTCACCCACTTTCTTATTGTTGTTCATATAGGTTGTGTTTGTTCTTTGTGAATTACACCTGGCTAAGTTAAATGTACTCCAACTGTTCTCTAAGTAGCCTAGTAAGTAATGGCCCACCATATATATATATATATATATATATATATATTTATCTGTCTACCTTCCAATTTACCACCTCAAATACTTGTGAATGTGATGCTGTATTAAGCACAATTTACCACCTCAAATATCAAAAAATTGTGAAATTTATTATATTTGTAGTGTTGTTGTTTCTTGATATGAAATGAAGTCATATTAAAAGCATAACATTTTTCATAACAGATGAATTATCAAGTTTTTATTGATTGTTATTTAAACACTTTTTATATAACTTTATTATTTATCATTCACTGCTTGCAAAGTTGCCACATCCACCATTATGAAATATTTTTGTTATAACCTGTATCTATCTAGACTTACAGGAAATAAGTAAATGTGAATCCACCATATATATATTGATTAGACTTGTATGAAATGAACGAACGTGAAACCATATTGTTTTAGGAGAAAAGACAAAAAGGCAAAAAAAAAAAAAAAATTTGAAAGATGTAACAAAACAAAGCAAAACAATCTCTATTTAAGAAAAGTACAAAATTTTCTTTAAATTCTTATATGACATAATATTTTGTTATTATTTGTATGAGTCTAGACTCGTACGAAATGAGTGAATGTGAATCCACCTTATTGGTTAGACTTGTAAGAACTATGAAATGAGCGAATGGGAATCCATATTGTTTTAGGTGAAAAGCCAAAAGGAAAAACAAATTAAAGAATAAGCAAAAAAAAAAAAAAAATCTATTTAAGAAAAACACAACGTTTTCTTTAAATTATTATAGGGCAACTCAAGAGAACGACGTTTTGTAGTATAATGTGGATCACTTTTGTAGGGATAAAGGGCCCAAAACCATATGTTGGGCCTTGGGTTTTGTCTGAAAACATTAATAGGTCCGAGGAAAAGCAAATAGTTGTTACATGTTCCCCGTTAAAGTCTCATAAGTAGGGAACAAATGAAAGGTCGTCCGAGGAAGAACTCCTCCTCGGATATGATGAATATTGTTCAAAGTACATACTCCAGTTACTAGAGTGATCCTCCAAGAAACTCCAATGATAGGAACATGTTTCATGAACATACGAAAAAGAAGGAAACCTAAAAATATCTAAGGGAAAGTTGTCACCACCATATTAAATGCACTGCAGCTACTTTTCTGACCGCATTTATGTAGAGAAGACATCTAAACAGTGCTACCTTAACTACCACAACTCACAGATAACCAGAGGGAGTGTCTGATGGAACAGGTACTCAAGTAAGGGCTCGAATAATCAATAAGTGTAGGATGGAGATGGTCCGAATGAGGATATATAATGGGAAAGGCTCTTCATGAAGAGTAGAGGAGAAGGGGAGAGAAGAAAGACTATAACAATCTAAACTATCTTTGTACTTATTTGTGATTAAATTATACAAGGAGCGCCTCCTCGGACTGAAAATATATCAAGATCAAATCTCTTGTTTGTGTTTGATAATCATTCAAATTAAATCTATCCATTGTTCAATTTATTAGGGCCTAGTTTTTTAACCCACTCTCTACAAATCTATTGTTATAGGCTCATTGGGCCAACATCCCATACGTTTTGGGCTTGACCTGAAAATCGAAACCCTACAACTTTCTTATATTCTATTTTATTTTATAACCTAAAAGAAAACGTGAAAGAAATTAAAATTGATGAGTGATGTAGAATACTACCCATAAGGTATCTTCGAAATGAGTATAGATTCCTCAATTGGTTCTGTGGTCGAGGATACTTTGGACTCTCTGATTGAGTGATTTCTGGTCCTGAATTATAGGACTGCAATCTTGTCTCTTTTTCTCTTTTTCTTTTACTGTTAATATAGATAGGAATATATTTGTGGCTTTGCTTTTGCGTAGCTCCTTGGATCTTTTTCTTTTACTGTTGAATTTTGGAATGTATCTACCATTTTGTGGCTTTGCTTACTCTTTCTAGAGTTCCTTAGAAGTTTCTAGTTTTTTTTTTCCTCAATGGGAGTTCTGAGTGGTTGTGAATTGAAAGTTCCTACTCAAAAAGAAAATATAAAACAAACCCACTATTATAAAAGAAAGAAATTAAAATAAGAAAAAATTTATTCCACCCACGTACCCCAACCAATCGCTATATATATGAGGAATGACATTGAAATATATTTAGTCCTTATTTATTTCTAAGTCAGAACATTTTTTTTTTTTAATTTGTCAAGAAAATAATTAAATAGCCTTTTTTTTTTTTTTTTTTTTTTTGCTTTTAATAACAGTTGGGGTGAGGGTTTCAAATCTAGATACTCCCACAAAGAGAACCAAATAATCAGGAGCATCTTGGCATGGTTATATGGTTAAAATCGCATCACTAATAAGTTGGGAATCATTATTCAAATCACATAAGCTTTGCATGACTAAGAAAGTGTCGATCGACTATTAAAATTACCAAGATATGTTCGGCTTTGATATGACATAGGGATGTTCATAGTTTTTTGAGGAATTATTGTTCCTGGTTCATTCCTTACATTGGAGTGATACATAGGAATAATTGTCCACCTCTTCTTTTTTCTTTTTTTTTTTTCTTTTTATTTTTATTTATTTTTTATTTTTTTATTAGATGATTAGTGCCAAAATACCGATTGTACCAAAAGTCTAAATTCTTGAGATATGATAAATTTAATCATTTAACCATATGCTTGAGATTTTAAATGGAATGTAGAGTGCAAGAGATAAGGATTGAACTTAAGGTTTTTTGCTTTGCTACCATATTAAATTATTGATTGTCTCAAAAGTTTATTTTGACATCTTTATTAAAATCATTAAAAAATACTATTTGAATTAAAAGACTTTTGATATATATTTTCTATATTGTTTTGAGTCTTTTGACATGGAAATGATATAATATTTAGAAGAATTATTGGTTGATATAGGATTGATATTATAGAGATGTTTGTGTGAGAGAGAGATCGATAGAGATGGAGGAAGCCCACTTTGAGAAGAAGTAGCTAGCTTGGTTCAACTTCAAGGTCCAAGCCTAAAATTCAGGTTAAATTGTGGTAAAGCATGCTGAAGAAATGTCTAGAAAAGTGACGAACTATCGAGATTTCCCAAATAAAGAAAACTTTAGTAGTGTCCTCCCAAAGCATGTGGTAGACCCCTTGAAATGACTTCCAATCCACTCGACTTTGAGAAATATGGTCCCCATTGAGCTTATTATTCTGAGCAATCTTCTTCCTTAAACATCTTTACTTGACAGGTTTAGAAGTGATACATTCATTCCCAATTGCCCTTTGAATTCAAGGACAATATTCCACGTATGGCCTTTATATGTACAACTCTATCTAGCTAGAAATGCTATTAGAATTTAGACCTATTATTCCATAGAAATAGTTGCCGACAACCTTTGAGAGGAAAAGATCACACACATCAATACCACCAGTACTCTCAATATAACAATATGTTTCACATAACAAGCATTACAAGATTCTACGTCCAATTTATTTGGAAATTGGAATTGAAAATTAAACAACCAACCAAATGGTCCACATACCCTTTAAAGGGTGTTACTAGAATGTCCTCCCGAAAGCAAAATTTGCTCCAACTTGTACGCTGTTTTGTTCATATAGGACAGAGATTGGGTGCATTGGACCCATTGCGATGACATATGGTCTAGTCAGTCCATTCTCATCTATACTAGAACCAAGATTTCATCAGAATTATATGACTAATAAGTTAGAAGAGCATTTTCATCCATTTGTACAAAATTTTTTGTCTATTTTAGCATAAGAACCATTTTTTTTATTTTTTATATACCCACTTATCAAAATACTATGCATTAGATTATCTATTTTATATTACATTTTATTAAAATATTAATTTTTCTTGATTTTATTAATTGTTTCTCTTTCTTCATGCATAACAATTGCTATCTATTCTCTTCTTTTATTCTTGAAATACATAAAGAAATAATAAATAACAAAATACAAAATAAATAGTGTTAGACTACGAAAAAAATATGATGAAGTTATTTTTAGGAAAAATTGTGTAAATTTTACACTTTTTTTTTTTCTATAATACTCAAATTGATGTGAATGCTCATACTAAGAAAAAAAATATGAATTTTGGATAAATAACATATATAGCATGTCGGTCATTTTTTTTATGCACCACTCATAAATCATAATAGATTACATCATAGTTGCTAAAAATTAATATAGTTTCTTAAAACTTATTAATTACATGTTACGCAGTATCTTTCTAAATCTAAAACTTCTATATAAACCTCTCCTCATTGCCTGCCTTGGGCACCAACCAGTGTAGCCAAACCACCTCTCTTTCTATCTCATACACACACACACTCTCTCTCCTCCCTCGGGCACACCAACCATAGCAGCAAACCTTCTCTCTCTCCAAGCTCTCTAGCTAGCTAGTTTGCAAAGACCAAGTTCCCATGGCTCCAAGCCTAAGCAAAAATGCCCCAGACGTAATGGGGCTCCTTGACAGCAATATAACCTTGTCCATAACCCTAGAAGGATCAAACTTTCTAGCTAATGGCCACCCAGTCCTCACTGAAGTCCCTTTGAACATCATAGCCACACCATCACCCTTTACCACTTCAGACAAGACCAAGAACACAGTTGGCTGCTTTGTTGGGTTTGATGCCGACGAGCCAAAGAGCCAGCATGTTGTTCCCATAGGCAAGCTCAAGAACATAAGGTTCATGAGTATATTCAGGTTCAAAGTCTGGTGGACTACCCACTGGATTGGAAGCAATGGCAAAGATATAGAGAATGAAACCCAGATGGTGATTTTAGACAAGAATGACTTGGGGCGCCCCTATGTTCTCTTACTTCCACTCATTGAAGGTCCATTCAGAGCTTGTCTCCAACATGGTGTCGATGACTATGTGGAAATGTGTGTGGAGAGTGGGTCCACAAGTGTATGTGGGTCCAGCTTCAAAAGCTCTTTGTACATGCATGTAGGTGATGATCCATTTGGTCTTGTTAAGGAGGCTATGAAGGTTATTAGGTTCCATCTGGGGACCTTTAAGCTTCTTGAAGAGAAAAACCCACCAGGTATAGTAGACAAATTTGGTTGGTGTACATGGGATGCGTTTTATCTTAAGGTGCACCCCAACGGGGTTTATGATGGGGTCAAGGGCTTAGTGGAAGGTGGGTGCCCACCAGGCATGGTCTTGATTGATGATGGATGGCAATCAATTTCACATGATGAGGACCCCATCACTGATCAAGATTGCATGAATCGAACGGCTGCAGGTGAACAAATGCCATGTAGGCTAGTAAAATATGATGAAAATTATAAATTTAGGGACTATCAAAGTCCTAAGGTCCCTAAAAATAAAGGGATGGGTGGGTTTATTAGAGAACTTAAAGATGAGTTTAGTAGCATAGAACATGTGTATGTTTGGCATGCACTTTGTGGATATTGGGGTGGGGTTAGACCCAATGTTAAGGGCATGCCTGAGTGTAAGGTCATTACTCCTAAGTTGTCACAGGGATTGCAGATGACAATGGAAGATTTGGCTGTGGACAAGATTGTGAACAATGGAGTTGGGTTGGTACCACCGGAGCTAGTCCACAAGATGTATGAGGGGCTTCACTCTCATCTTGCGTCAGTGGGAATTGATGGTGTGAAAGTTGATGTCATTCACGTAAGTTCTGGAAACCCTTTTTTATCCTCAGAAATTGTTTACTTCTTTCTATGCATAAACTGTTTAATTTGAGTATGGCATGGTTTAGGACTCGCGTACTTCGGCGTGGCTTTGGACTCACGTACTTAGCTTAATAGTTCCTGTAAAATTCTATAATTTTTGCTACTTTCATATGTATCCACAAGTTTTGAAAAGAATATGATTACGTACTAAGTAAAAATACAATTATTATATATATAAAAAATGATAGGAATCCTTACTAACTATTTGACACAATTAAAAAAGAAATGATGGTTGATACTTGATAATATATATCTATATATATCTATATATATATATATATATATGCATCCACATCCAATCAAAAAAATTTGAATTAGAAAAAAAAATAATATGAAATATATATATATATATATATTTATTTATTTAAAAATAAGAAAGCACAAACCTGTACTAGAGCAGGAAATTATATTAAAATCAAAATAGAAGAATATAAATAAATGATAATCTTGCTTGTAGTCCCTTAGATGTGTGACACATACTCTTTGTTTATTATTTGTAAAAGAAGGAGAACCCAAATATACAATTGCGATTGTAACTGCAATTGCAGGGGATAAAGCCAGAAATCTTTTGTCATTGCAACTCTATCCTTTTATTGGCACGTGTCCTCTACTAGTATCAACAGGTGAGTGTTAGGATCATCATTACCATATTCACATCATATAATTGTGTTATTTTTAACATGTATGTATCTATCATGGATTCTTGTGTCAAGAACTAGGTTTCATGAAAAATTAGTTTATCATAATCATGTGATATCTTTTCTCTTCCATCTCACTTGCATTTGAATTGAACGGATAATTAAATTGACAAACCAACTTGAAATTTTGGTTTTCTGATTGTTGTGGATGAGATGCATCAGAATTTCTTATCAATTCTATTATAATAAATCAAGGAAAGATATATCAAACAATCAAATTGTATTTTCCTTTATTTTTATTTTTTATTTTTTTATTTTTTGGAAGAGTAAAACTTTTATTGTGAAAGGGAATTATATATTGGGGCTGATTGTATTGAATTAATGAATAGCCACATTGTTCTAAGTTAAAAAGAGATAATCATGTAAGAGAAAAAAGAGGGAAAGATGGCCCTGATATGGTTGCAGGGCTCAGCTATTTAATAAACAGGCCCATATGAGTTGGGCTACTTGGGCTGATCTTGTGTTATTTTATATTATTATGCCTGGGCCTATGGAATTGGTGAATTTGTTCAGGGGAAAAAAATACAAACCAACAAACAAAAATAACGTTTGATCTTGGGTGAACATTTGACGTTTGCAGTTGCTTGAGATGTTATCTGAGGAATATGGTGGCAGAGTTGAGCTAGCCAAAGCTTATTACAAGGCCTTGACTGCTTCTGTGAAGAAACACTTCAAAGGGAATGGTGTCATTGCTAGCATGGAACACTGCAATGACTTCATGTTCCTTGGAACAGAAGCCATAACACTTGGACGAGTTGGTATGTAAAATTTAACTTAAATGTCTTTGGATATACTAATAAGAGAATCCAAGCGTTAAACTTTCTGTTTGTGATGCATATAGGAGATGATTTTTGGTGCACTGACCCGTCGGGGGATCCAAATGGTACATTTTGGCTACAAGGGTGTCACATGGTACATTGTGCCTATAATAGCTTGTGGATGGGAAATTTTATACATCCAGATTGGGACATGTTCCAATCCACTCATCCTTGTGCTGAATTCCATGCTGCATCTCGAGCGATTTCTGGTGGACCAATTTATGTAAGTGACTCTGTTGGAAAACACAACTTTAAGTTACTCAAAAGCCTAGTGTTGCCAGATGGGTCTATTCTGCGATGCCAATACTATGCACTTCCTACTAGAGATTGCCTATTTGAAGACCCCTTACATGATGGGAAAACAATGCTCAAGATTTGGAACCTTAACAAAGTAAGACATTAATATTTACAAGTTCAAGCAAGTTTGATAGTAGCATACCTAAAAGTATATCTTTAAAGCATAATATAATACAATTTAGATTAGATTGCATGTTTAGTTCTCAATTTTGAAATTTGTTTCAAAATTATACTTTAAAATGTTTTACTTTAATTCATATTCTTTCAAAATTGTTTTAAAATGTCATTATCGTTATCTAATGAATGGAAGATTTTGACGTGCATGGCAAACGAAACTCATGTCGTTTTATCAAAGTAATCTTGGTTTCTTGAATTTCATTTCTTATGGCAACATTTTTCATTCATTGAACGATAGTAAGAACCTTTTTGGAACATTTTAAAGTACAAAGAAATTCTGAGAGACCAAATATGCAATTCAACATACGATTTATATACAGTAATGTTAATATAATGTTTTGTTATTTAAAATTTGTCACAGTACTCGGGAGTTTTAGGACTTTTCAACTGTCAAGGAGGGGGGTGGTGCCCTCAATCCAGGCGAAACAAGAGTGCCTCACAATTTTCACACTTAGTGACCTGTGATACTAGTCCTAAAGATATTGAATGGAACAATGGAAAGCACCCCATTTCCACAAAAGGGGTGGATATATTTGCAGTCTATATGCTCCAAGAAAAGAAGCTGAAGTTGTTGAAGTCATCAGAGACATTGGAGATTTCACTTAAGCCATTTTGTTTTGAGCTTCTTATTGTTTCTCCAGTGACAGTCTTGCCCAAACAAATAATCCAATTTGCTCCAATTGGATTAGTCAACATGCTGAACTGTGGTGGTGCAATTCAGTTAGTTGAATTTGATGATGATGAGAATTTGGTAAGAGTTGGAGTGGGGGGAAGTGGAGAAATGAGAGTGTTTGCATCAGAGAAACCTATGAGTTGCAAGATTGATGGAGTAGGTGTGGAATTTAGTTATGAAGATAAGATGGTCACAGTGCAAGTTCCCTGGCCTAATTCCTCAAGATCATCCCTTGTTGAGTACTCATTTTGAGTTCATGGTGCAATCGCTGGAGTTCAACATTGAAAGCGTGGTTAAATTTACTGCTAACTTTTTTCCCCACTTTCTCTAGAAAGAGCAAGTGCTTTTGTTGATTTTCAATGACCTTCAAACTTATGAAAATAACGTTTTCCCTGCAAGTCATATTATCATTACAATTGTTTGCTAATATGCTTGGAGACTAGGATAAGATGCCATAAGGGGACACGTGTTTGATGTTATAGGACTGTGTAGCAACATGGCCTAAAAAATTTGGATTGTATCTTGTAACTTGTTCATGTCTCCACACTTTCAAATATGTTTAGCTTGCTAGTGTGACTCTCTATACTCTGGAAAAAACTTAATTATGAACTGTTTTTAAACTTCAAATGTTATAATGCAGTTTCTTTCTGTGCCACAAAGGTTGCTAAAATCGGTTATGGTTGTGCATGTCCTACTACAGAAATAATTTGCTACTTTTTAAAAACTCATAGTAAATTAAATATGCACTTTATCTAAATATATTAATGTTTAATTTTTTTTTTCTTTATGAATCATCATGTTTTAATTTGCTACTTTTGAATTAATAAATATATGTTAGGCCATTTAAAAAAAGAAAAAAAAAAGATTTTTTTTTTCACTTAAAAAACAGAAAGTTAAAAATTGCAATTTTTTAATCATAAAAGGTTGCAATTGGCAATTTGGGAAAGTAGATCACAGTTCACAGATTCCTAGTGGCAAGACATAGCGATTGATTCCCAATCCTTCAGTTAGAGTCTCTTATTATAGCTCCCCCCGTAAGCCTCTGTTTGGAATTTGGGAAAATTAAGAGGAAAAAAATACACAATCATGAGATCGTCGGAGTTCATGGACAAGCAAATCGCCGAATTGTCTTGATCTCATTCCCAAGATTTCTCCCTATTCTCAAACCATGTCATGGAGGGTAGAAAGTTTTAAGATACCAAACCATGTCTAAATAGGTCAGTAACAAATAAGAACCTACTAACTTGCCTGCAAGGTCATTAACAAACAACCCCAACAAACCCAAGTACAGAGTTGAATCTCCAACCTAATCGAAATTTGAACGTAAAAGGGCGCAAGCCCGCAAGGGACCCTACAAAAAAGTTGGTTTTTTTTTTTTTTTTTTTTTTTTTTTTTTTTTTTTTTTTTTCACAACCATGTACATAGACTTTAAAGAATCACATATTACAAAATCTATATTATAGCAAAACACAAATATCAAAACAAAATTCAATTACCTTTCTAAGTCACTAAGTCCTTCATTTTTGAAGTTTATGGAGACACTTTCACATTAATTTAAAGGAACTTAGTATTTTAACTAAAGAATTTTGAAACTAATAAACTATTATACCCATCATCTTTAATAGCATGCTAAGAGTGTTGGACAAAGATATCTCAAGACCATTCCAAGAGATTAGAAGATGCTTCAAAATATGAGAATTTAAATCTTTTTTTATAAAACTCCAATTTATACTCCATCACACAAAAAACCAAAAAAAATGATCAAATTGCATTGTTTTTAGCTAAAATAGCTTGAGAAACACAAAGACTTGCACTATACTAGTATAATTAATCAACATATCTATTGGGGAAGCCTATATTAGAGTTGATTTTCAATAATTAACATACACATAGAATTTTCAAAATCAGCATCAAACTCTTAGATAAAATACTGGAAAACAAAAGCTAACAAACACAGCATCAAAAAAAAACCCTCATAAATCCAACCCATACTTAAATTGATACTATTGTTATACCACACCATTAACACTTAGAAACTCCTTTTTAAGC
This sequence comes from Quercus robur, assembly GCF_932294415.1. NCBI lineage: Eukaryota > Viridiplantae > Streptophyta > Magnoliopsida > Fagales > Fagaceae > Quercus > Quercus robur. Next base: position 47,658,098 of record NC_065543.1, read on the forward strand.
ATTTCTTTAATATAATATGTTCAAACCTTTTACATTCAACCCATACTTCAGATTCGAAAGGACATGTTTGTAATTTCAAAGTACCTAAACCCTAGCCCCAAATTATACCAATGGTGAGGAAGAGAAGTATCTATGGATGGAGAGAGAGAAAACGAGAGAGATGTTTGGAGAGTTCTGCTATGTAATTTCCATAATTTCTTGGGAAACAAACAGAGAGAGATAGACATGTAATCGAAAAATTATGCAGTGGAGAGGGCTGCATCTGTCAACGGCTAGCTCATCGTCGGAGATGAGATTACCGACCACCGTGAATCAGCCCATCAAAGATGAGATGAGCCAAAATGAGTTTTCCTTTGAAAATTTTGGGATATCTTTTATCAAGGGTTGTCATAGGTTGCGTTGAAAAATGTTTAAATTTGGAGGCAAAACTATCGTTGGATTGTTAAAACTAGCCCGCTAGCTAGATTTTAATGACTTGTTTCTATGGTTGTATAGGTTTATTTCGAGAATTTTATTGACCCTCAAAATAAAGCTAGTCAACCATACACTCCAGTTTTTAGTGATGGTTTCGCACTTTTTAGTGAACCCCTTTGAAAAAAGTGGGTTGAAATAAGTCAAGTTTGTTGTGGTGTACATCCAAAGCCAATTAAATTCCTAATCGTTAGTAGGAAAATGAGGCAATTACATTCCTAACATGGGGGTTAGCTTCCATTGTTCCTTAATCACTTTAGGACTCTTAATTGGAGCCTAAATTATAAAATACTCTCAGAATATCATAAATTATATACTATTTCCTCTCACATTAAAGTGAGTCCACTAATTAAATTTATGGTAGGACCTACAATTTATGTAAAAGGGAGAGTATGCATTTATGGTATTACAGAAATATTCAATAATTTTTCAAAAAACATAATATTAGTGTAAATATGAAATTTAATTGGTAATAAAACTAATTTGATATTCAAGCTGCAGTGTATTTTTGTGCTCATGCATGAACGTGAAAGGGTGGGTGGGGCTTTTTTTTTTTTTTTTTTTTTTGGAAGCTAGATAGTTGACATGACTGTATCTGTATGCGTGACATTGCCTGGTGAAAGGTTTTAAAGTTTCTAAGTTTGTATTGAATGCTATCATTGGGTAAGCTATGTAGCAATGCTTTTCTTTTTTGAGTGTTGGCCTTAGATCAATATATGTTTAGTGCTAGTTTTGAAAAATTTTAAATCGATAGTAATGATGTTTACCTTAAACATTTTCTATATCTGAAATGAGATAAAAGGTGTTGGGCAATATCAGCCCGATTAAAAAGATATGTATTAAGTTGGTGCACAGTATTTCCACCGTAATGTTATCACATGCAGTAGTGGAAAAATTAAAAAAAAAAAAAAAAACTTCAATAAATTAATCTCATTATGCACTTTGGGTGTGATGGTCACACCACAAGTATAAGTTATTGTGAGGTGGGGATTTAAGTTTAGGTTAACTATTTTAATTTGAATCTATCAGTGAAATTACTTTTTTGCCCACAATCTCTTAGTGTTAGGATTTGCTTTTTTGCCCACAATGACACAATCCTAAAACTTATTAGAATTTGTTGTGAAAGTGTGGTCAAAATCTTCACTAATGATTCTAATTTAAATTTACTAGTCGCTAACCCGTGCAATGCACGGGATTGTTTTAAATCAAATGTCAACATGTTTAATTAGGTTTAAACATTTCTCAAATTTCAATTATTAAAAGTTAAATTGGCTCTAATATAAGATGAAACATGTAATATTATGAAGTAATATTAAAAATGAGATAAATACAAATATTATGAAGTAATATATTACAATAATCATAATGTGCTCTTACATTTGGTCTAATAAGTATTACGAAAGAGCCAATAACTAGAATAAATATACAATTGTGCTTACATCTTCAAGCTTTATCCAATGCTTTTCAAGAATGTATTTCCTCCCTTTCTTAGGCTCTTCTCTTTTCTCAACTTCTTCAAGCTACTTAATTTTTCACCAAATTAGTATCAAGTATAACACCAAATTATACCAATTCATCAAAGATTTACAATGCAAAACCAAACACTCTTAATGTCAATAAATTTCATAATAACCCCACCCCAATTTATTCTACAATTTGACATCTAATTCTCTTTTAATAGCATCCAATGATTCACTGTATATTAATAATTGATGAAAATTTTTAAATAATAATAATTTATATTAATACTTGTAAGCTCCTTCAACAAAATCACCAAGCAAGTCCAATTGCTTCCACTAACAGTACTTAATAGAGCCTATAAAACTGTATAGAAACACATAAAAGAACTAAATAGAATTTATAAGCCAACAAATAACAAAAAAAAAACAAAAAAAAAACTCTATCTCTGCCTTTCAACATAACCATCATAAAAGGATTGAAGAAAAAAGAATTAAAAGTAAACTACAATAGTAGGTAGTCAGTTGAATGAATTAAACCCTTAAAAAAGGTGTGTACACAACATGTATTCCTCCTCCTCCTCATTCATAAATGGATTTCTTTTATGTCCACATCCAATTAATTACATGACCCAGCCAACAACAAGAATTATTTCTAATAGTAATGAATAGACAATCACTTTTAAGTGAATGCATTAACACCACTCACAATTTTACATGAAATTTATATCAATACCTGTAAGCTCCTTCAGCAAAACCTGACATTTATCAAAATTCATCATCTACCACTATAAATTGATGCAAGAAGGTCACTCCTAAAAATAAATGATTTCTAAACATCATAATATAATGAAAATGATAAATGTAAGAGTCTATAGAATAACACATAGGAATGTAATGAAAACAATAGTGTGAACCGTGAATCAAATTTTAAAGTAAATTTACATATGGTTTATCATATTTGTGGTTTTCTTACTAAGTCTTAGTGATACCCATTGAAAAGCTTCAAACAGGGCCAAAAAAAAAAAAAAAAAACAAAAAAAAAAACCTTTTACAAACCTTTTCTTTTAAAGATATATAGATAATAGGTCATACAGTACCAATTGATTTGTGGTAAATTATGATGAAATAAGCTTCAAGACCCCAATATTTATAATTCACTTAAGTCAGAAAGTAAATTCCCAAAGTCATAATCTATTTATTCTAAAGACAACCACACAAAAATACATGTAAAACACTAACAGTTCTATATAAACAAAATTAAAACTTAAAGAAATAAAAATTGAAAGAAGAAGATGAAGAATAAGAAATATTAGAAGAAATTCTTACCCCAAATTCTCAGCTGCAAGTTCATGTTGTCTTTCCCACCATGCCTCTTGCTTTTGCACATCCTTTACCAAACTCACTCTAACTTGAAACACCTAAGCAATCCCTACCAAAATGAAAATATCACCCGTTGAAAAGCCATAAAAGAGTCAAACTTTACACGTATAAATAGAGAAAAAAAAACAAACTTTACACACATGCACATATACATGGAGAAAGACAGAGACCTTGCAGGTAGTGTAGATATCAATGGCTTAAATTGAAAATTGAAAAGGGCTGTACAAAGGTCTGAAATAGGTGGACAACCTAGATGCTTTGGTTGGGATATTGAACAGAATAACCGCTACAGTGGGAAGAATCAGCAAAAAAACATCAAGGTATAAGACTCATCATATTCTAATAATTACGAAAATCCTTGTAGTAAGCAAAACAAATATCATGTTGTATTGGCATGAAAAAAATAAATAAATAAATAATCCAAACGAAAACAGAGGATTTCCATAAAATAAACATAAAAAATTTCCAAGCTATTTTTTTTTTATTTTGACTTCACTCAGACAATTGTCGAGCACATCGGGTGATGCTATGATAGGGTTGGCCTATCTTCAAAAATCTTTTGTCTCAATGAGTCTTATGTAAAGGTCTAGAATTTTGAAGAAAGGACACCATGCAATTCAGCTTGATCCAAAATCTACCAACTAAAAAGGGCAATTGATGATATAAACTATACAATATTTTTAAATAACAAATCACAACACATATAGGAACATAAAAATTCAATGCGTCCAATAATTTGAATTATTTAAACCCTCTATATCTAAACCCATCAATCTATGAATTCAATTATAATTCCCCCATGATCCAATTATGAAAATAATAATAATAGCAAAGTAATGTAAATCCAGAACCAATAACCAAAAATTAAAGAAAGAATCTTCCACCTCTAGAGGAAGAAGCCCAAGTTTGAAAACCCACTAAAGCAGAAGAAACCATAGCCCTAAAGTAAATACAATTAAATTTTTGTTTGGAAAACCCTTTTTAAGGCTGGCGAACTAAAGGCCAATCATTCAGCCATAGCAACCCAAAACACCAAAAGTAAATAATAACTGGGCAGGACATTGGAGAAGAAGCTTAGGTCTACAACCAAACAAAGAATCAAACAAAACCCCTCAAAAAATCTATTTGGGTTTCTCATAAACGACCCTAAAGCCCAATCTTTATGACCAATCTTGAATCTACAACAATACTCCACGACTTATGGCGTCTTTGCTTAGATTGTGGTTTTTTAGGATTGTGAGAAACCAATCAGCAAAAGGAAAAAGTAGACTTACAATTATGAACCAAAATTAAGAACCAAGGGAGTCATACACAGTAGCCATACCCTCTGCCACGGCTAGGACAGTGGTTTGTTTGGTGATGCCTTCTTTCTATCTCGGACCTGACAGTGTGGGGGTGGCTTCTTGGCAGGATTGATTTTCAGTGTTGGGTTTTAGGGAAGGAGAAAGTAGAGAATAGAGAAAAGAGAGGAACGGTAGAGCCTGGGTCTACGTTTTGGAGGAAGGATAAGGCAGAGCGTGGGTTAGGGTTTTCAAATATATATTTGTGTTTATCGGGTTTTAGAATAGGTTTTTTTTTTTTTTTTTTAATACTTGCTGTCGGAGAAAATTGTGGTAGGTTCATATGTTTAGGTTATATATATATATATATATATTTTTTTTTTTTTGATTAATGAAATTACTTTTTTTACCCGTAATCCTTAGCTTATTAGGTCTCGCTTTTCTTTTGCCCACAATCCAAAATTGTTTAGTGCTAGTTTTGAAAAATTTAAATCGATAGTAATGATGTTTCCTTTGTAATGTTATCACACGGAGTACTCAAACAATTAAAAAAGAAAAAAAAAAAAAACAACTTTAATAAATTAATCTTATTGTGTAGTTTTGGTGTGATGATCACACTACAAGTATAAGTTTTTGTGAGGTGGAGACATAAGTTTAGGTTAACTATTTTAATTTGAATCGATCAATAAAATTACTTTTTTGCCCACAATCCTAAACCTATTAGTGTTAGGATTTGCTTTTTTGACCACAACCCTAAAACTTATTAGAATTTGTTACGTACGGACAATTGGACCCATACACTCATCGTCCCACCACTATATATAAACCCATAGTCCCATACATTCAACAATCATCTCTTCTCTCTAAACTCGAAGTAACACTGCCATTCAAAGGTATTGTTTGTTTTTTTTTTTTTTTCCTTTTCTTCGCGCGCTCTCTCTTTCTGTGTGTGCTTTTTTTTTTTTTTTTTGGATCAAATCTCTCTCTCCGTGTTTTTGTTTTGAGTCAAACTGACTTGCGTACTTAACTCTATGTAGTAGTACGTAGTAGAAGAACATTGATTGACAGCACCAAAGCAAATTTGAGGAACTACTTTAAGAGATTACAATAGTTTTGAGTATGGCGCCGGCAAAACAGGTAACGAGTTTTGGTTTCTTTTTCTTTTTTTTTTTCTTCTTTTTGTTATGATGAATTCCTTCTAGTTCTGAATTTCTTGTATTTTGTTACTATTCTTATTTGGAACCTGTTTGTTTACCATTCTTGTATTCCTTCTAGTTCTGAATTTCTTGTATTTCTTGTATTTTTTTTTTTGATGAATTCCTTCTAGTTCTGAATTTCTTGTACGTATTTTGTTACTGTTCTTATTTGGAACCTGTTTGTTTACCATTCTTCCATATTGAACAAATTAAGGTAAGTAAAGCAAGAAACTGGAATTAATTTGAATTTTGAACTACCTAGATATTTTCCTTCCCACACAAAAGAAAAGAAAAAAAAAGAAAAGAAACCACAATTCTCTGATTCTTTAATTTCTCAATTTATATGAATACTAGAATCTAGAATCAAAAAACACATACATTAAATGTTTGTTACGTATTTATGTTAGTCATCATACTTTTAATAATTCTTCTATATTGAATTGGTATCAATTTGCCTACTTCATTTTCTTGTAGTATGTACTATTTATATTGAAGTGATCTTATTATTTTTAGTCGGCGGATTTGGATTTGAAAGAACATTATTATCAATATACAGTATATACCTACCTCTTGTTCAGCCCCTTGTTCAGATTTATTAATAGGAATATGCAATTGAGTGGAAATTAGTAAATTGCTATTTGATTACCTTGCAATTGATTTCACCGAGGGAAGGCAAAAAAATTCTTAAAAATCTCACCCTGATAAATATGTCATATACTATATAGTCACAAATCTATAGCCACAATCTGCTTGTTAGTTATTACACGTATATAGTCACCTATATGGTCATTAAATTTGTATCGTATATGATATGACTTATGAGCATTAAATTTTAGTGTAATTGTCAATTTATGTTGTTGCTTTGCTTATAATGTTAGTTCACTTTTTTGCACTCAATTTTACCTTTCATATTTCTGTCTCAGCCTTGACTAAACTACCCAAATAAGTTACGTACATTATCATCCATCATTTTCTTATTGTGGTCTATGTTTAATTTTTGAGAAAAATAAGAGAAAATAGAATGAAGCGCGTTTTGCGCTTCCCAGACGTTTGCGTTTCTGCTTCTTTTTTTTTTTTTTTTTTTTAGCCGAAAAGTTTGACTTTTCAACCAATTTTCAGCCACATGTGGGTATACTGTTCACGGACCCACAAATTTCACTTTTCAACCACTTTTTCATTAAAAATGGGTCTCACGGTACTATTTATACATTTAAAAATTATTTTACTACAGTGTTTTTCAGTTTTCAATTTTCTGACAATTTCAAAAAGCTGTTCATACTATGAACATAGTATGAGGGCGGTCGGGTAAGTATGCCCCCATCGTCTAGTGGTTCAGGACATCTCTCTTTCAAGGAGGCAACGGGGATCGGACTTCCCCTGGGGGTAGGGTACTACGCAAGGAAGTTGATCATGGATTATCAATATGCCTGGAATTGATTCTTCTTGGGTCGATGCCCGAGCGGTTAATGGGGACGGACTGTAAATTCGTTGGCAATATGTCTACGCTGGTTCAAATCCAGCTCGGCCCAATAATTCACTGATCCACCATGAAATGAATAACCCATTTGTTGTTCCCCAAAAAGGCCTAATCGGAATATCCAAACGGACCCTTAATGTGACCTTAAATAAGAATGATTTTCTAAGTTTTCTCTTTCTTTCTTTTTTGTGATTGTGTTATTGTATTTTTTTTTTTTTTGTAAATATAGGGTAGGAAATAAAACTAGAAATTATTTTAGTTCTTAGGTGAAGGTTATTAATGTTTTGGTCTTTTTCTATATCAAATATTTTTGTAAATTTCCATCAAAAAATATATATATTTTTATAGATGATAAAAGTTAAATTGTTGTAAATATTTTTTATTTGGTATATGTGCTTTAACAGAATTTCGACGAGTGGGTAGAATCACAAGAGGATAAGGACATATGGGAGTATGACTCGAAGAAGAGGAATATTGTAGGCATGGGGCCATGTTTGTGCAACTGTTTACTCACATCACTAATCACCTCAATTACTTAAACGGTAGAAATGAGTTCAACGGTTGGTTGAAGAAGAGCATGCATATTAAAACAATGACAGAGGGAAAAAGAAAATGGTTAGAGGTGATATTTGATGGTCCAATCAATCAGGTTAAAGGGAATGATGAAGGGGATGCTAGAATTGCAAAGGGAATTCGTACTGACATTTTAAGTCTTCATGAACTGGTGAATAAAGTCACACAGAAACGGAAATCGAATTTTGTTAAACCAGAGGTGCTAATACTGTTCTGTAAGAGCTTGTACGAAGCAAAAGGAGGCATGTCCTTGTTACAGGTTAAGAAGATTGCTTTCTACAACTACTCCCATCCCATTTTCTTTGACAAGGAAAGAAGGTGCAAATTTATTTACGAGGTATGGGAAATTCAAAAAAGGAATACCGCTGCTTTCCAAAATTTGGTAAGTTTAGATAAATCACCGGTAGAGATGACTGGTTGGATTAAAAAGGTCCCCTTGAATCAATCTATTTCTGAAGATGATACTAAACAATCACCTCTAAGGCAAGTGCTTTACGGACCTAGGAATTCTCAACAAAATCAGCAGCAGCAGCAGCAACAGTCACTTAAAATCCAGGGGCGATATAACCATCCTTATTCTGTTCCGGCGTATCCGAGAAACGTTTGTGAACATGGGAGAGATATTACTACAAAAACCTGGTCGGGAAAAGTACACGCGTAGAAAAAAAGTACACGTGTTTCTCAAAAAAAGAAAAAAAAGAAAAGAAAAGAAAGGTAGAAACGGCGGTGGGTTAGGGTATTTATCCACCGCCTCCCTCCTAGTATATAAACAAGCAAAACCACAAACAAGCAATACGCACTCTGCTCTCTGCTTTCTCTCTCTCTCTTTCATAGTCGTCCATTTGTTTTGCTTGCGTTGCTCCGTTTCTATCCGATCCTCTCTTCGCGCTTGGGTTGCTCCGTTTCTATCCGATCCTCTCTTCGCAAAGCAAATTACAAGTAAGCTCTCTCTCTCTCTCTCTCTCTTGATTCGATTTTCTGTAATTTAGAGGTATTGATTTTGCTTAGATTAGTTTAGATTGAATTCCATGTTACATTTGTTAATTTCGTATATATGGAATTCTTTGATTCTTTGCTTAGATTAGTTTAGATTGAATTCCATGTTCTTTGATTCTTTGTCTTTTAAGGCTCTGATTATTTGGTGGTTGTTAGTTTATGTCATGGTTAGGGTTAGGGTTAGGGTTACGGTTCTGACTTATATTCTGAGAGATTTGTTTTGTTTTATCCAGAGTTGGCCATGTCGAATTTCGGATTTTCAACACCGAAATCATCGTCCTCTTCGTCTGCATCTTCGTCGTCTCCACCTTCTTCATCTACATTCTCACTACCATTGAGTGATGAAGATTCTCTTCCGTACCAGAAATTTGCTTGTATTCTCGTACGAGGTTCTCGTATGGTTTTGGAGTGGTATGTCTTTAACATCTCCGACGATGTTGAGCACAATCAGGCTCCTCCTCCCCCTGGTCCTAGTCCATTTCTACAAGCAGTATTTCATCCAAACTCCCACGAGCAGCCGCATATCAAACCCGCAGTGATTGTACCTCCAGGAATGAAGTGTTCCGTTTTAGGATCCAACAACACTTTATACCATATAGCTGGCCGCAGTTTTTGTGCTTCTGGACGCGACGATTTAGTGTCTCGCTTTGACCTTACCAATACCAAAAAATCTAGGCAAGAGTTTCTTCCTCCAATGCCTAATGGCATTTTGTCATCACATGCCCTCTTTCTTGGCAATAAGCTTTATTGCCTAGGTGGTTATGAAGAAAACAAACCTTGGGCCATGGCTTACGACTTGAGTCTTGATAGATGGGACTCTTTAGTGGATCCTCCTGACCGTCCCAAAAATATTGATAATAGTTTTTCAGTGGCTTTAGAGGTCCCAACCCCAACTATTGTGGTGGGTTCAACTTTGCAGCCTTCTCCTCTCCAAATCTATGATGTGCATACCAAGTGTTGGAGACGACATGAGTTTATAAACAAGGATGGCTTTTATCTTTTCCCTCGGGGACAACCTGTGGCTGTTGATAGCAAGTTTTATTGGTATGAATTCAACTATCAATGCCTAGCTGCATTTGATGTGGTCACAAACGAGTGGTCATTGGCCTATGTCCCTATACATGACAGTCATGAATGTCTATTGGATGGAGAGATCGATTCACCTCCGCGCTTGGCTCATCTAGCTGGTGATGATTTTTGCTTGTTTTGGGGATCCCCCTGCCAGCATTACGAACCTGGTGCCCCTCTTGACAGGGTCACATCTCGCCTTCACTGCCTGAAGTTTCGTATTTCCAAAGTTCACCCAAAGCAAGGATCAACTTTTCGCTTGGATGCCTCTATCCTGTCATGCCAATCCTACGTTGTGCCTGACGTAAAGCTCTTTTTTGATGGCTTCGTGGGGTAAGTATGCATCTCTTTCTCTATTTATGACTCTTCCTTTTCTGTAATTTATATGCCTCCGCCACTCTAATTTTATATATTTGTTATTTTTTATGGTTGTCATGCTAATTGAAGAGTGTTGATACTGCAGGGACGGTCATTTGGATTTGGGATACAACTGCTTGGAAGTTTGACAACATGAGTGGTATTTTTGTGTTTACCTTTTTTTCATTTTCCCCTTTTGATTCTATGGAACAAGATATTAGTGCTGTAATCCTTTATTTTTTTTGGTTAATTAGTGAAGTAATCCTTTTGTAACCTCCTTTTATTCTTTTGATAGAATATAGTTGCATTGAGTATTGTGGGTATGCATACTTTTCTTTACTACCTGCTCTTTTCTAAATTCATGAATTTGTTGTTGTTGGTGGAAGGGGAGGGTGTGGATTGAGGAGGATTATCTCAGAATTTTTTATTTAAGTGTTGCTACAGTGGTTAATAAATATTCTCAGACAAGGTAACTTTTCTAGATGGTCTATTGTGTACTATGTTTGTACTGTAATGAACTGTAACTATGGTAAATGGACAATTCTAAATATCTAGAATAAATGCTGCGATGTAGGTGTAAACATTCTACTTGATTAATACTAATGTGAGGTAGATATATTCTTCATTTAATTGGATTACCCGGTTGCCCTGGATTACCTGGTTGCCTGTAGGTTTTATTGGATAGAGGCGAGTGCAAAGTTCTATTCTTTAGAAAGGTTCCCTACATTGTAATAATAAAAAATAAAAAAACATGAATTTTTATGTGTTAGTGATAGTAGATCATATTCTAAATGAGGAAGTAAACACAAGTCTCTAGCTTAGAGGGTTCTGCATTTCCGTGGTATGATAAGGGTATATTGGGTGGTATAAATATGTTGTAAACCCTCATTTTCACACAGTGGAGTTCTCAGCCTCTTGCTCTTGTGGATTGTATTGTATTTTCTCTCTATTTTGTCAAGATTGCTTTAAACGGAAATGTTCAACAGTATGGATGGCCCATTGACAATAACTAGTATGCACTATGCAGCCATGAGGCAATGGAGGCAACATGCAGCCACGGGCTGCTGTCTGCTATCTGCATAGACAGCATGCAACCATGACTTGATTCACGCATAGGCAGCAATTGGGCACTGCCCGTGTTGCCTGTTGGTAGCATGGCCCTCAGTTTAAATAATATTGCAACTTCTTCTCTTCTTTGACCTCAGTTCAAATTATAGGAACTCATTTCTCTCCTTTGGAGTGAGTTTATGAGTGAAGAGAAACTACCTAACAATATTGTCATTGTGTTATTATCTCCCTGCGGAGAGATGGAGAGTTAATATGGCCTATCAAATTCCTAACCAAAACGGGCATACAAGACATATTTACTATCTAGAAGCTGAACTGATGATCTTAGGTTATTGGCAGAGCAGGTTGTTCCCATTTCATAAACTTTGTATGCTCTAAATGGATCATGTCCATTGGTTCTGCATGTCGTTAGTAGAGACTATCATGTACTCATGTACTTTTAAGCCTAAGTTGTCAATGTTCAATGACAGATTTCACATATGTATGATATAATTACAAATTTACAACTCTCTGGTGAGAATTAGTCAATTTTTGGTTTATTTATTTATTTATTTATTTTCTAAATGGTAAGTAATTCTCTTACAGAATGACATTAAAACTACTGTTCTGAATTTGAGAGAAAAAAAAAAAGACTATGCCAAAACTGAAACAGAAAGAGAATCCCCTCTGTAATGCTTTGTCTATGATTTACTTAAAATGAAAATGATTGGATGATGCAGTGCATTTGATGCCCTTAATTCCATTTGAAGCAAATGTAACGATTTGCCCAGGTAGTAATGTCATCCCTCGTGTCACTTAACCACGCCGTGTCCCTGTGCAAAATGGGCACTTCAGTTTTAAAATGCAAATAGGCAAGTCCATTTGCTGTTTCCAGAGCAATCTTCATTCGTTTCTCCCAAGACAGTAAGGAATTTTGAACATGAATTTGATCAAACAAAGTGTCATTACTTATATACTCATATACCAGCAAAGGAACCTCTGTTTCGAGACAGAATCCTAATAGTCTTACTATATTTTTGTGAATAATCGTGGTAAGAAGACTTATCTCGTTAATGAACTCTGCCACCTGGCTTTGGTCACAAAATTTCGATTTCTTAATTGCCACAATCTGGTTGTTCTGCAATATACCTTTGTAAACAACTCCAAACCCTCCTTGACCAATTACTCGAGTTGGATGGTAGTTGTTTGTAGCCTTCTTGAGATCTTCCGCAGTGAATGTTTTGGCATTCTTAACAGAACCCAATAGCAATCCGCCATTTCTTTCGAAGAACTTCTGTTTAAGTTTGATGAACTTTCTTTTCTTCAATCCCCAAAAAGCCAAAGAGCCTCCCACAAGCAATACAAGAAGCCCAACACAGATTGCTGCACACATTCAAACATGCAAGACGAGCCTGAGAAGATATTAAATATAGGAATATAACAAAACTAGACTACATCACTTATAAAACAAAGTTCCACTGTGTAAGTTGTGACTTGTTAGAGAACTATATATTTAACATATTTATCATATGAAGATGATTCATAAAGATGATTTGAATTATAACATAGTAAGTGATTGTCGACTAGGCATTCACATCCGGTTATGCAAAATACATTTAAATGCAATTTATTTTTTTGGTAATCAACCCATGAAAAATAATTGCATTCCTAAGACTACGTGTGCGTTTTGAGTCCGGCTGATGCGTTTGCGTTTTTCTGTTTTTTTTTTTTTTTGTTTTTGTTTTTTTTTTTTTTTTTTTTTCATGCGTTTTGGGACAAATTTTACTGTTACGGCTACTGTTTATGCACTATTCATGTTACGGCTACTGTTTATGCACTATTCATAAACAGTAGCAGCAAAGTTTGACTTGTCACATAATTTTCAGCCAATCAGTGCACACTGTATACTATTTATGGACCCACAAATTTTACTTTTCACAACTTTTTCATTAAAAATGGATCCCATGGTACTATTCACACATTTAAAAATTATTTTGCTACAATGTTTTTCAGTTTTCAGTTTCAATTTTCAGTTTTCAGCTATATCCAAACGGATCCTAAAATCCCAATTTGCTGCATACGGACCTTGGAAAATAATTGCATCCATAGAAAGCCAGCAAGCTTTTGTTCAATGGCTTATATAACCTTCTTACGGAGAATAAAGATATTAGACCAAAAGCCTGAATACTAAAAAGGACAGACTGAATTAAATGAAGTCTACCAGCAAAGCTCAGAACTTTGGAAGTCCATGAAGCAATTCTAGCCGTAATTTTATCTGTTGACAGAATAATATCTAACATCTGGTTATGCAACACTATTAAATTTATATATATTACTACATTATGATCTACACTTACATAGTGCAAGTCTAATAGTCTTGGTTCTGGATTGACTGACGGTACATCCCGTCCTATTCTTCATCCCATCTCCTTCGAATCCCTTGGGACAAGCACATTTGAAACCTCCTAAAATGTTTTGACAAATTTTCTTGCAGGGGTTCAGAGATAACACTCATTTATATCTGCACATATTGCAAATACAACATATCAGAATGTATCAATACTGTTGATGCAACACATGACAAAATCTCTTGCAGGGGTTCAGAGATAAACACTCATTTATATCTGCACATATTGCAAATACAACATATCAGAATGTATCAATATTGTTGATGCAACACAATAAAATCTCAACACAATTGGACTAAGGAAAAATTACAACATTAGAATGTATGAATGTGCTGCACCTATCACCTTGTTATGAGCCTACTTAGGGGTAATTTGATTGCTGCACAAGACAGAATGAAATTACAAGCTGATAAGCACAAACAATAAAGGCATTTTGAGGAGGGAGACTGGGTTTTCTTGAGGCCACTACCCTTCAAACAGAAATCCCTTAGACTAAAGCAAATTGGCTAGCTAGCACCTAAGTTCTTTGGCCCTTTCAAGGTGTTACAGAAGATTGCAATAGTATCATATAAGCTGGAGTTACCCCTAGAATCTGGCATACATCCAGTTTTCCATGTTTCCAATTCCCACTCTACCACCAGTGGATAATTAAGGCCACCTTTCACCTGCTCCCAAAGCAATGATGCAGCAAAAAGGACAGTCCAGCTGAGGAGAAAACCAGCAACTGAAGTTCTAGTCCATTGGGATAGTTCATCACTAGATGATGCTACTTGGGAGCTGTTACCCAAGCTGCAACAACAGTATCCAAATTTGACTAAAACTCCTCATTAACCACACATAACTCCTAACATTTAATTTGCCAACTTACCATTTAAATAATTTCTTAAAATATCATTTTAATATAAAATGCTACAACATATTTTTTTTCCTTACAACCTAAAACAAATGCAATCTTAATGACTTGGCCAAAAAAAAAAAAATTTACAATCTTAACTAGCAAACATCGACCACTAACTTGTAATATTAATTGATATGCAAATAAATTCAAGCACAGTAAAGGCGTAAAATAAAGAAAAACCAAATGCATATATATATATATATATATATATATATATATTACCTTGGCAACCATGAAAAATGAATGGATTTCCTTGAAAGCCTTTGCAGAGATATCCCGGGCCATTGTTAGAATTGTGACACTCACTATGCTCTGCCTTACAAGCATAGTTAGTCAAATTTTTTTGGGCTTCCAGACAAGTCTTTTTTCCCACTGCCCAATCAAGGACAGTGGGAACAGTCTCAGAATTGTGCAAACTTGGAAGATGTAATGTTGAAAATATGACTTATTAGCAAAGATTAAATGTTGAAACTTGAATTAAAGGCCACTTCGAAGTGAGAGAAATTCCTCATGAGATTTGATTATTTCGTGGTACTTCTTCAATACATCAGCTCTTTTAATAAAGTATGCTCACTCCGAAGTGAGTCAAACTCCTCGTGAATTGTAAATAACAGAGAGAAGGCACGTATGGCTTAGCAAAACCCACCTGTCAATTTGAGCATGAAGTAGACTTCTACACATACCAAGTGCCTGTAGTTTGAAATGCAATGACTTGGCAATTAAGCAAGCCAATTTGTAAAAGACACGTGTTTTTTTTTTTTTTTTTTTTTTTTTGAAATGTAAGACACGTATTATTGCATTGTAATGTCTTAAGGCCATCTGCTAGAGCAATAGACTAACATTTGTTAAGTCATTCGTGCATTATGGCCACACGTGTAAGGCCATTGACAATTGTTAAGCCATGCAGCCATGGTTGTAGCTTTACAAATCACTTCGATTTTGAAACGAAAACAGCCTTACTCTTCTTCTCTTTTTTTTCCTTTTTTCATGTTAAAAAAAGAAGAAACACTTTCTTCGAAATGAATGCTTCACTTCGAAATGAAAAGTGGCTTGGAACCTAAAAGAAAAAGAGAAAGAAAAAAAAAAAAATCTCCGCCTTGAAATAGAGGATGCCTCACTTCGAAATAAGTTGAACTCTTCATGATTTGTAAATTGCTTATCAAGTAAAATGGCACACCCAGCGCGAACAGTGATTAGTCTCTGGTTGAAAGTCTTGAAGATACACTGTGCAAGAGCAAAAAAACACAAATTGGTTATCAAATAAAAAAATCAATTCACGATATGATTCACATTTTGACAATTAGGATATCAAGCACTTGTGTTTGTGTGTAACATAAACACCAAGATCTTTAGCTTTTGTCAAGGCAAATACGTGAACGAGCCACGTTCAAGTTTAACACTTCTATTTTTTGATGCGACATTTATGTTTAACACTTGGTTACTTGTTTGTCATGTTACTTCTTTAATTAATGAAAGTTAAAGTCATACAATGACTAACAAAGATTTGGGAAATTATTGTGTACTTCCGGAGTACCTAATAATTTTCCCAAAGATTTATACATTAGCTCAATTTCGAGGTAAATTTTGGAAGAAATATATTTTGAATGACCACATATCAAGGTTAAACATTGAACACAGGCTAATAAGTAACACATATAAGCCGCTCTTGTTATAATCGATTACTTCGATTTAAAAGATTTTTCAATGTGACCAGGTCAAATTAATATTTCTACCCCTTATCCCTATTCAATTCCTACTGGAAGATGCATTATCAAATCCGAATTCAATTAGTTTATGCAAGTAATACTAGTTCTAGGTCTATGAGAGAGAGAGACATATGTGGTCGGCCATTCCTTCGTCTCCTTGGAATGCATGGCAATTTTCATTATTGCCACACCAAAATGTCTCATCTTGACTGGGATTATCATAACTAGTTTCTTTGTTCTGATCAATTTCACCTTCACCACTCTGAGAAAAAATAACAAAAGTAACATCAACAACATTACATAACACAATCCTATATGTCAAAAACAACCAGAATACTACCTTTTCAACCAAAATTTAAGAGGGATGAAATAGAATATCTTTTTTCTTAGGTGTCTATATATGGTATGTGTGTATATAAGGGAACGGGAGAGAGGATTTGCAAGAAATTAAAGGGATGACATAAATGTGAAGGGGGAAGGGGATTGCTTGGAAAATATAGGGGAAATGAGGAAATAGGAGGCTAGCAAAAGTGTAGCATGTTACACTTGAGCTAGCTGCCCAAGGCAAGGGGTGGCTAGCTACACTTTTGCTTTCCTCCCATTTTTGCCACCACATTAGCTTATTTTGTCTCTTTCTGATTTTTGGCTTGATTTTTGTGCAAATGTTTAGAGGCCTTTTCGAGCTTCGTTTTCTTTAAACTTTATATACTCAGAAAGTTTTGAATGTTATTTGATTAAATCTATATGCATAATAATATTTGAATTAAATAATTAACCACTAAAATAAAGTCAAGAATTCAACTTTGAGTAATTTATAGAGTAAATAAAAATTCTACTTACTTTTCCAAAAAGAAAAAAAAAAAATTATTTGAACCCTAAGCCAACCCCTGGGTTTTTATTTGTATTTGTCACCAAAAAAAAAAAAAACACAATGGCTTCCTATTGCTTTTTTTTTTTTTAATCTTGGCTTCCTAATCCTAATAGGCAAAGACTTCTAATAAAAAAATTAAAAAAAAAAGGGCAAATGAAAGGAAAGTTTGAACGGTCAAGATTGCACAGCATGGTTATTAATTATTAATCTTATATCTATATATATTAAGAGGATTCAGAAAGTTAATTATTGCTTTTTTTCCTATCAAAAATACCCCTAAATTAATTAACCAACAACTTAAAAATAGGGTTAAAATAGTAAGGAGGATTCAGAAAGTTAGTTATTGCTTTTTTTACTAACAAAAATACCCATAATTTAATTAATCTAAAACTTAAAAATTGAGTTAAAATAGTAAATTTAAAAGAAAAAGAGGTTATTATTATTATTTTTTGGGTAATTGGAATAAAAAAGCTTAATGAAAAAAAAAAAAAACTTAATGGGGTTATTATTACTCTTAACTATTTGCTAACCCGTGTGATGCATGGGAAAACCATTAAATGTAAGATTCAAAAAATAATGCCACGCACTTTTATAACATAAGGTATCAAAGAGATGATACAACTAATTTTTTGATAATTCTGGTGGTCATCGCCTACTTGAAATATTAAAATCACTATATTGAAGTAAAATATTCAAATTTAACAATTATTAACAAATTAAGAGAAATTAACAATTATTAATAAAAGTTGCTATAGATGGTAGTTGTAGTAGAATTCATTCAATATGTTATAATCGATTACATCACCTCATAAAATTACTTCATAATTCATGTATGCACACCTTATAATAGAATAAGCAACCTTGTATAATCGAGGAATACCAAATATTTTGCAATGAATTCATCATACGGATTTTGGACATGTTTTGATAGCTTTCTTATTAATTTATTTATACTCAATGGTTAAAACCAGAAAAAATTTGCAAAATAGATTGATTTTAGGAAATATTTTGATAAATAGTATGCGAGTCAAAGTAATTGGTTAGTTAGACTAATTTTGGAACTCGAGTTCCTGCCCAAAAACACATGGAACTCGAGTTTGCTAAGCTCAAGTTCCATGTGGTTTGTTTGTTTGTTTTTTGGTTTTAATTCCACGTTAGATTTATGTTGGGATTTTTGGGTTGGAATTCGAGTTTGGCAAACTTGAGTTCTAAAATCAATCTAACTAACTAAATACTTTGACGCGCATACTATTCACCAAAATATTTCCCAAAATCAATCTATTTAGCAAATTTTGCCGTTAAAAATTTTAATTTAAAAAAAAAAAAAAACTTGCCGTTAAAACCACAACACAACACCCTTTTTAATTTTTTGATCGGATTACCCAAAAACACATGGAACTCGAGTTTGCTAAGCTCGAGTTCCATGTGGTTTTTTTTTTTTTTTTTTTTTTTAATTCCAGGTTAGATTTATGTTGGGATTTTTGGGTTGGAACTCGAGTTTGGCAAACTTGATTTCTAAAATCAATCTAACTAACTAAATACTTTGACGCGTATACTATTCACCGAAATATTTCCCAAAATCAATCTATTTAGCAAATTTTGCCATTAAAAATTTTAATTAAAAAAAAATTGCCATTAAAACCACCAACACAACACCCTTTTAAAATTTTTGATCGGATTAATGGGATTTTATTAAAAAATAACTATAAAACTCAAACTATATTATTAGTTAGGTAAGGTTTGAAATAAATTTCATTTCTAACAAATTGAGTCCATAGGACTCGATTTTGTTCTGAGAAAATCAAGTGTGAGATATTCGATTTCCAAGTGAGTATGGAAATCAAGTGTCAGACACTCGATTTTCAAGTGCAAATTCACTGGACAAAATCGAGTGGAGAAAACTCGAATGGTTATAAACCAAATATGTTTCAAACCTTACCTAACTAATAATATAGTTTGAATTTTATGATTATTTTTTAATAAAATCCAGATTAATGTATACATGTGAGGAAAGCTTATCTTTCGTCTTCTAACCAACACAACACCCCTTCTTTTTTCTTGTTTTGGTTTCTTTTTTTTTTTCCCTTTTTTCTTTCGTTTTTTCTCAGCCACATTTCCTTCACATTTTGTTTTCTTTATTTCTCCCTTTTCTCAATTTTCCTCCACAAACTTCTTTCAATACCTCTCTCTAACTCTGTTTCAAATATTGCTTGCCTTACCCCAGTACCCACACTTCAACAAAGTGACTTCGGTGAGTCATAGTTCATCAAGAATTAAGACCCACTCTAGCACCCCTCTTTGAAACGACTTTTTGTCCGTTGTGTTGATCGGTGACTCCATGATTCTCATTAAGAATCAAGACCCAGTTCACTTCGGTAGTACCCACGACATGCAGTGGTGATGGGGCTCCATCGGTGATGAAAATGACATGCAGCGATGATGGGGCTCCATGATTGGCCGTGGGTTTGTGTTTAGATATATGCAGATGATGGTAGGCAGAGCTTCATGAAAGAGCAGAGCATTGTGAAAGAGTTTTGGTGAAAGAAAAGGTACAGCATCGTGAAAGAGAAGGCAGAGCACGAATTTGGGTTTTAGAAAAATTTTATTATTATTATTTTTTTTAATATTGTGTAGATGTGAAAAATTGTAGGAGTTTTAAAAGTATATTTAGATTAACTAAGAGTAATGAAAAATAGGTCCACGGGTTTCTCAAAAAAAAAAAAAAAGGAAGGTGGATGGATTGCGTGGAGAAAGGAGAAGAAGAGAAACGGTGGTGGGTTAGGGTATTTGTCCACCACCTCCCTCCTAATATATAACAACACCAAACACAAACACAAACACAAACAAGCAATATGCTCTCTGCTCTCTCTTTTTCATAGTCGTCCGTTTGGTTGGCTTGCGTCGCTCCATTTCTATCCGATCCTCTCTTCGCATAGCAAATTGCAAGTAAGCTCTCTCTCTTGATTCGATTTTCTATAATTTAGGTCAGGGGCGGAGCCACCTTATGCATTGGGGGGGCCATGGCCCCTCCAAAATTTTTTAAAACCTCTCTAATTATAGGTAAAACTAGGCTAGAATCATTTTGAGTTAAGACTTGGCCCCCACAAGATTAAAAGATTGACCCCCCTCCAACACGTCACTCATAAAATTCTTCTCACCCCAAATTTCAACTGTGCAATCATTAAAATTTACTCATTTTGTCTTTTCCATTCTTCTCTAAAGCATGATAGCCACATCCATATTTTTTTAGTTTTTAGTTATCCAATTTTTGTGAATGGATAAAACTGAGGTGTAGTACATCAGATTACCTGATTAAAATCATATGTATTGAATTTAATTGTCCTTAAAAATAATAACATTATTTGTATGTTATTGGTCACGTTAAACATATGCTTGAATTTAATTGAAGAACCTAATGTATTATACTTAGGATATTGTACTTAAGTTTTGCACTTTCTCAAAATTATTACAATATCTCTTTCCACTTAAAAACCATTGAAAAGACTTTGCTCATCACTTGGTGCTCTCTTTTCAGTTACTCTTCATTAACTCTTCCATGGGATGCTCTCACATAATCACATTTTCATTAGTTTCTCCCTCTTCCTTAACAAACAGTTTTCTTACTTAAAGCTAAGAAAATATTGAGAAATACCAACTTCTTCTTTTTCTTCTTCTTTTGCAGTTTTGTTGTATACTTATATTTGATTTCTATGAATGTTATGGACTTATGGTTTTTCAAAAGAATAGGAGAAACTCAAGAAAAAAAGACTTAAGATGCTCAATTGGTCGATTAACTTGTTAGTATTTTGATATTTGAGTGCTATAGAATTACACCGCCAAAAATATTCTATCAATAATCTTTGTTATAAATATATTGTACTTTGAGTTTTTCGTTGAATTGCAAATCAAAATGATAGTTTTACCTTGGCCCTCCCAAGCAAAAATTCCAGACTACGCCCCTGATTTAGGGGTATTGATTTTGCTTTGATTAGTTTACATTGAATTCCATGTTACATTTGTTAATTTTGTATATATGGAATTCTTTGATTCTTTGTCTTTTAAGGCTCTGATTATTTGGCGGTTGTGCCATGGTTATGGTTAGGGTTAAGGTTATGGTTCTGACTTATATTCTGAGAGATTTATTTTGTTTTATCCAGAGTTGGCCATGTCAAATTCTAAATTTTCAACACCGAAATCATCGTCCTCTTTGTCTTCATTGTCTCCACCTTCTTCATCTTTCTCACTACCATTGAGTGATGAAGATTCCCTTCCATACCAGAAATTTGCTTGTATCCTCGTATGTCTTTGGAGTGGTATGTCTTTAACATCTCTGACGATGTTGAGCACAATTAGGCTCCTCCTCCACCTGGTCCTAGTCCGTTTTTACAAGCAATATTTCATCCAAACTCCCACCAGCAGCAGCATATCAAACCTGCAGTGATTGTACCTTCAGGAAGGAAGTGTTCCGTTTTAGGATCTAACAACACTTTATACCATATAGCTGGCTGCCAATTTTGTGTTTCTGGACGTGACGATTTAGTGTCTCGTTTTGACCTTACCAATACCAAAAAATCTAGGCAAGAGTTTCTTCCTCCAATGCCTAATGGCGTGTCGTCAGCGCATGCTCTCTTTCTTGGCAATAAGCTTTATTGCCTAGGTGGTTATCAAGAAAACAAATCCTAGGCCATGGCTTACAACTTGAGTCTTGATAGATGGGACTCTCTCGTGGATCCTCCTCACCGTCCCAAAAATGTTGATAATATTTTTTCAGTAGCTATAGAGGTCCCAACCCCAACTATTGTGGTGGGTTCAACTTTGCAGCCTTGTCCTCTCCAAATCTATGATGTGCATACCAAGTGTTGGAGACTACATGAGTTTATAAACAAGGATGGCTTTTATCTTTTGCCTCGGGGACAACCTATGGCTATTGATAGCAAGTTTTATTGGTATGAATTCAACTATCGATGCCTAGCTGCATTTGATGTGGTCACAAACGAGTGGTCATTGGCCTATGTCCCTATACATGACAGTGATGAATGTCTATTGGATGGAGAGATCAATTCACCTCCGCGCTTGGCACATCTAGCCGGTGATGATTTCTGCTTGTTTTGGGGATCCTCCTGCCAGCATTACGAATCTGGTGGCTCTCTTGACAGCATCATATCTCGCCTTCACTGCCTGAAGTTTCGTTTTTCCAAGTTCACCCAAAGCAAGGATCAACTTTTCGCTTGGATGCCTCTATCCTGTCATGCCAATCCTACGTTGTGCCTTGGGTAAAGCCCTTTCTTGATGGCTTCGTGGGGTAAGTATGCATCTCTTTCTCTATTTATGACTCTTCCTTTTCTGTAATTTATATGCCTCTGCCACTCTAATTTTATATATTTGTTATTTTTATGGTTGTCATGCTAATTGAAGAGTGTTGGTACTGCAGGGACGGTCATTTGGATTTGGGATACAACTGCTTGGAAGTTTGACATCATGAGTGGTATTTTTGTGTTTGGCTTTTTTTCATTTTCCCCTTTTGATTCTATGGAACAAGATATTAGTGCTGTAATCCTTTTTTTTTTTGGTTAATTAGTGAAGTAATCATTTTGTAACCTCCTTTTATTCTTTTGATAGAATATAGTTGCATTGAGTGTTGTGGGTATGCATACTTTTCTTTACTACCTGCTCTTTTCTAAATTCATGAATTTGTTGTTGGCGGTGGAAGGGGAGGGTGTGGATTGAGGAGGATTACCTCAGAATTTTTATTTAAGTGTTGCTACAGTGGTTAATAAATATTCTCAGTTGTGCAATGCACAAGGTAACTTTTCTAGATGGTCTATTGTGTACTACGTTTGTACTGTAATGAACTGTAACTATGGTAAATGGACAATTCTCAATATCTAGAGTAAATGCTGTGATGTAGGTGTAAACATTCTACTTGACTAATACTAATGTGAGGTAGATATATTCTTCATTTAATTTGTGTATGGAATTTAGATAAAATTTCATGAAAATGGAAGGCCCCTAGTACTCCCTAACTTTAAACATGTATTTGAATTGATGTTTATGTCAACTCCAATCTCCTATTTGCTTGACCATTAAAATGATGCAAACCTTTTTCCCAATGAGAGATTGATTGTTGTTTTTAGCATCGACAAAACGGGATTTATATACCTTTTTCATGGCTTTATGAAACTTTTTATTTGGGGTATGGTGGGGTGATGTTTGATTTTTTTTTTTTTTGGAGAAGAATTTTCCAATTTAAGATTAAGAACACTTGTTTGAACAAACTCTGACTTGTGCATTCTTCTGCTATTGTCAACACCTTAAATCGCTTTGAACCCTGCCATTACCCCCTACATTTAGGAGGATATGACGAAATTTTGATTTAGAGTTGTTAAATAGAGGGTTATGGGTTTATATTAAGAATTAAAAGGTGGGTAGATGAGTTATTTGATGATTATTTGATTGAAGAAAGTATGCAGAGTTTTAAGGTGTTGATGGGTTAAAGAAAGGATTGATTAGGGGTTGTAAGATATAAGGAAATGGAGATGATTATGTGGTATTTAGGGCTGCATGAACAGTACTAGAAGAAAAGAAGTGCTTAAATTTTACCATCCTGCACCCTTGTTGCTTGTTGTGGATAGCTTTCTGAGCATCCTGTCATGATTGAGCATGGCACTTACACTCTCAACTGCCAAAATAATCTACAGACAACCCAGAACATCCATTATTAGAGAAAGATGAAATTAAGTATTTCATGGATAACTTTTTAAGAATCAGGCATTAATTTAGTCAAATTTCATATCCTAAGCAGGTTTTCATATATTCAACAAGAATAGCACGTTTTACTTGTGTACGCAAATTCTTTTTTTTTTTTTTTTAATATTTATTTTTTTATAATGAAATCTGTATGCAAATTTTTTATTTCTTTCTTTTGATCAACAATCCTCAAATTTTAAAATTGAAGTAGATAAGAACAAAACAAGGTTTACGTGCACCAGCATTCATCAAATCCTCAAAGAAGGTTTCACGATTCCTAAAGCTGTGGCTACTAGAATGGAATGTATTCAGAGGAATTTCCTTTGGGGGTCTTCTGAGGGGAGCTTCAAATATCCTTTGGTGGCTTGGGAAAGGGTGTGTTTACCTGTCAAATTGGGTGGTTTGGGGATAAGAAGTGTGGCATCTTTTAATCAAGCTTTATTAGGTAAACAGTTGTGGCGGTTTGGGCATGAAGTTACCCATCTTTGGCAGAGAGTAATCTCCACAAAATACGGTGAGGGTCATGGGGGGTGGTGTACGAAAGTGTGCAGGAGGACTCATGGTTGTGGTCTTTGGAGAAGCATTCATGAAGGGTGGGAGAGTTTTTCTAAGCATTTGTCTTTTATAGTGGGTGAAGGCACCCTTATTCGCTTCTGGCATGATAGGTGAATTGGGGACTATACCCTAAAAGACCTCTATCCTGAGCTATATTTCTGTTCAGTAGCCAAGGATGCATGCATCTCTGAGGTTTTGTGGACTTCGGAAGGAAGTACTTTCAGAGTGTGGGACTTACGGTTTTTTAGAGCATTTGAAGATTGGGAGCTAGCTGCATCTTACTCTCTTCTTCACCTTATCCATCCTCGTACTCCTTGGGGGGAAAGGAGGGATACGCTTCGATGGCAGCTCAAAGGGGATGGTAAGTTTGATACCTGATCTTATTACCAAGCTATTCAGGGCAATCCAAACCTTTTGTTTCCTTGGAAGGGTGCGTGGAAACCAAAGATTCTTAAGCGAGTGGCCTCCTTCTTGTGGACAGCTGCGCACAATCGGATTCTCACTTTGGATAATCTCATGCTTAGGGATCGCATTTTGGTAAATCAGTGTTGTATGTGTTGTGGTGATGGGGAGCCGGTAAACCATCTTCTGCTTCATTGTCCTGTTACACATTCTTTATGGTCCTTCATGCTTCAGGCTTTTGGTGTGCATTGGGTTATGCCAAGAACGACGGCGGGTTTGTTATCTTGCTGGCATCAATGGCTTGGGAAGCACAACCCGAATATTTGGAATTTGATTCTAGGGTGCTTAATGTGGATTGTTTGGTTGGAACGAAACCGTTGCTCCTTTGAGAACATGGAGAAGACGTTGGATGAGTTAAAGATTTTATGCCAGCGTAGTCTTTTTGAGTGGGCTCGTTGTTGGGGCTTTACTAATTCTTCGTCTCTTTCAGAGTTTCTGTTTTCCCTTAGTTTATCTTTTTTATTTCCTTATCTTTGGTTTTGTTGTTTGGTTTTTCTGTTTCTTGTTGTTCATCATCATGAACTACTTATACTTTTCTTTTTCCTCATTTATATCGTTTCTTTGATTACTTATCAAAAAAAAAAAAAAAAATACACCGGACATAGTGAGCACCCACTTTGATGCCATTCCATGATTAATAAGAGACTGTTTTTGTGAAGGTGGCTATTTTTGTGAAGTTCAATGACAAGTCTTTTGGTATCAAATATGCAATTTGAATTCGAGCTCTTGTTATGTTGTTTCTTTCTTCCTTCTTATTGTTTATGACATGAACATCAGAGGTATTAATTTATTAAGAAAAAAATCTTAATGGAGATTGTGGCTATTATTTCTCAATTGATATTTGTGTCAATAACATTGTTCACAACCACAAAGATGGCAATGTAATGGTGCTGTATACATGCTTAACTAAAATAATCTTATCACATGTGATTGCCCTCATTAACAATTTGACAAGCTTGATCTCTTTGCCTTCAGCCCCCACAAAAAAAAAAGGGCTTAATTTCTGCAATCTGTCCAGGTTGCAGAAAGTTGATTTATTGGTGGTAAGCAATAAATAAATAAGACTAATTTAATATTTCACTATGGCTTTATATTCTTTGCACCTATAGTTGATTGATCTTATGCTTTTTTTAAAAAATACGTTTTAACTGCTTGAATTAGTTAGAGTTTGCTGAAAGTCATGGAATTATTAAAACATATGATTTTGTATGATATAAGATGGCTGGGTTTAGTGAGATTGCAGATAAGTGGTCTAGTGATATAGACAATTTGGTTTGATTGAATACTCATTACTTTTGTATACAGCAGAAGTTGAAGTCAAAATTTTGACTTAATTCTATGATTTTCAATGCCATTATTCTCTTAGCTCGTTTTAAAAGCGTTAACACTTCCACAAACTTGAGTTTTTTCAACATATTTATATCCACGGTCATTAAAAAGTGTAAATAAAAGTTTAATTTTCTATGGTTGAGTACAACTGTAGAGTAAAAATAAGGAAATTCATAAACTTATTTCTACAATTGTTATAACTGTTGAAAAAAGTATTAAAAAGTATTTGGTTTTAGTTTTTTTCTCCAGGCACCGTAGTAAAAGGGGGGTCAAAAGAGAGAATAGATTAATCAACAGTTTGATCAGCTGTGGACAAAATAATTTAAATTTTGTATCAACGGTTGTAAAACGTTGGAAAACAATAACACTATATTGAATAAAAGCTCATTTTAATCTTAGAGAGTTTAAAACGTTAAGGGGCTCTCTCACTCTTGCTCTCTTTCATAGCTCACATCTCTCTCGGCTCGTCACAGGTTCTTTCTCTCTCTCTCTCTCTCTCTTCCTTGTGTTTTTTGTTATTTTCTCTGCAACCAAACAGAGTTTTTGACTTTGGTTGATTTTTCTTAGCTTCAAATTCACCGAGTTGGTACAATCGCATCCAAATCTTGCATATATTCACACTTTTACCAATCCAAACCTCTGATTAGGTATCTTCTATACATTGATGAATCCAATTTCACATTCTCCTTGAAAACCTAACCTTCAATTTTGTATTTCTTCGTTTTTCCATAGATAGCATAAACGTTTTGTTTTTTATTTTGGATTTTTTGTATATAACTTGTATAATTAAATTACAAATCTAGAATTATTGTTTATTAGTATAATTACTCTTATTATGTAATTTAGGTTTTTTTTCAATGGTCTTTTGGAATTCAGAGTTTGATTTTGGTTTTGGAGATTAGTGAGAATTCAGGGTTAAAAGTTTTGACCTCGAACCCATTGTATTGGGATAAGTATTTGCATAGAGAGAGGAAGGGAGGGCTTGGGTTGTTGATTCCAGAACAAGGACCGAAACAAGTGGAAGTGAAGGCTTAGGAGTTTGGGTAATCTAAACTTTTAACATATGTATACATGTCATTTTTCATGTTGGAATTGATCGTTTGAACTTCATTTTGTGGAGTATAGAATTGTGCAATTGTTTTTTATTACGCAATTGTTGTTGTAGGAAAATTAGATGTAGAATAAAGATTGTCATGGCATTCCTTGCATTTGAATATAAGTTATACAACTTTCTATTCAAAGGTTGCTCGAGCGTTGTGATTATTTGAAGATTGGATCCTGTTTCTGTAGTTTCTGGTTTTAATAAATTGTACTTACTAAAAAAAATGCTTATATCAATAAATTGTTATTAGTTTCACGAATCCAGTTTTGCCATTTTAGTAGAATTATGAACCACTTGGAAATGTCTCATGACCTAAAACTCTTTTACCTTCTCCTCGTGGAACCATGATATCAGCCATACCACATTTTGATAATTTAAATGTGTGTTTCTAGGTTAGCTTCATGAATTTGGTTTGTTCATACATTTTGTTAAGCTTTTATCTGTTTGACAATGTCTCATTAGCTTAGTCCATATACTCCTTTGGCTTGTCCTGTTAACACCAAAATATGAGTTCTTAACACTTTTTAGTGTTAATTCCTCTCTATTAAAATCGTTGTCTTTCTCCAGGTCACACAAAGGTCTTGCCTAACATCAAAAGCATTAAAGTAAAAATTAGATTCTTTGCTCTTCTTTATGATTAAATTACTGTGGTTTTTGTTGCAGTGTTCATTTGGTGGAATTGCAAGGTAGAGGTGAACTATATGCTATGAAGGCAATGGAAAAGTCAATGATGCTGAATCGTAACAAGGTATGAATATATAAGAGAATTGTTATTTGGCTGTTTAAAGATACCTAGCCATTTCCTTTCTATATGAAATCAATGTAACAAAAGAGAATATTTCTTTCTAAATCCTTTCACTTTTTTTTTTTTTTTTTTTGTGTGTGTGTGTGTCAAATAAATCCTGATGACTTATATTGAGTCTAGAAAAAGGTATTTGGTTTCATGATTATGTGGCTTAGAATTTGTTGCTCAAATAGCACCTCCTCCCCCTGTGAGAGCAAGGTGGGGTTGAGGTCTTCAATTCAAGACCCATCAGGTAGGTGTGTAATTTATCAAGAAAAAAAAGGCTTAGAATCTGTGGCCTTCTCTTGCATTTGAAAGTTTAATGAATGTCATTAACTCCCATAATTGTAAAGACGCATATATGCACAAAACATTTTAAATATGTATGTGAAGGAAAAATGTGTTATGTTTTCACCCTCTAATGCAATTTGGGGTTTTTGTTCGATGGCTTCTATGACTGAAAATTTTGAATGTTTTGTTCTCTAGGGCGCATTGGGTGTTTTTACTTTTAAAATTTTTTTTCTTTATTTATGCTTAAGACATTAAGGTACTGAACCTACATTAAGGTGGAAATACTTATCATTGTCAGGATTACTAGCCTTAATCCTTTGGATTTCCTCCCTGCAAAGTGCAACAAATAAGTTACATGCAAACTCAAGGTATATGCATGTTACTAATCTCTCAATTTCAAGACCAAATCCAATTCCTACCATCACTCATAATCAAGTTAGTCTCTGAGAGAGAGAGAGAGAGAGAGAGAGAGTAAAATTCATTTTACTTACTTTATAAACCTGTTATATGCTGAAGGAACCCGTTGTCTCTTCTCTAGGGCTGTGATGTACACAAAAATTTAAAACACAATTTAGATTGCTTTTATCAATTGTAAGTGCAATGCTTTGAATACAATTATTGGCATAGGAATTTGTTGCACAATGAACATGTGTATGATTAGTATTATTAAGCATTGAATATTGACTGACTATAATCTTAAATATACTGGGAAGCAGTCCAAAAGTTCATGGTCTTTTAACATTCCATCTGTTAAACTATGCTATGGTCCATTGCTCCTTTGTTTTTTAGGCACATTAGAACAATTTCTCAATCACGCTCCATCTGTTAACACATGCTGTGTCCTGGTGTATTATTGAATCTGAATTAAGTTCGCATAGTCTAGACCTCTAAAGGTAAGCCTATTTATCCGAGTTCTTAGGGAAAACAAAATTGGAACTGTAAAAGACAATGAAGGTTCTTACGCTACCTCTGCTATGAATTAATGATGAGTCAAATTAGTTAGGTAAAGTCACCATCTTTGGAGAGTCCGTGGATGAGTAGAGAATAAAATCATGTGCTTAATTTGGGTACTGAGAGATTTACAAAACTATTAAACTTATATGACCCATGGCCTCAATGATGAAGTAGGACTTGTCACCATAAAGTTGAACTTAGGAATTCTCCAAGATTGGAAAAAATTAGGCATAGAAATTTAGGCTTTTCTTATTCATCAGAAAAGAGAAAAAAAAAATTTGGTAACTTACACATGCATCTAGTGAGAGAGGTATGGGTAGGAGGGGGAGATAGAATCCATATGTTTGGTAGGACGGAAAATGGAGAAGGGGAAATGGTGGGAGGGAGAGGTAGAATCCATATGTTTGATATGGGGAAAAAGGAGATAGAGTGGGAACAGAAGGGAATCAATAACCCTCTAGACCGATCAAATCAATCCTATCCAAAAGTGGGCAGATTGGTGGAGAGATGGAAGGGGAAAGGAGGGGTTGTTTAGAAAGAAGAGTAGAAACTCACTTTTATCCCCTCTTCAAATTATTTTTGAAATATGGTGTAACTTATAATCTTTACTGCATTTGCCGCTTTTCGCTTTTCCTCTTCCAAACAACATGATGGAGGTGGAATTCTCTTACTTTCACCTCGTTTTGTTTATCACCTCCCTTCTCATTCCACCTATTTTCTATCCCTACAACCAAACATTTACATAGTGTAAATTTTTATTCTTCTTCTTTTTCTTTGTTCTTTTGGGTGTCATAAATATGCAATAAAATCACCAAATTTCTTAACCAATTAGAACGGACTAAGCCACATTGAGTGAAATCTGGTAATTGAATGAGTGGTTAGGCTTAGGATTTCTTTTTGGTTGGTGGGTGAGGAAAGATTCATGGGTGTGTGGGGAAGTAATTAGCTTACTTTGTAGGACCTGAAAAAAGGAGCGTACCCATGTACTTGGTGTAAAAGACTGGTGACTAAAAGTTTAGCAGTTCAATTTTTTTAGGAAGAGGATTTTATAGTTTTTCATGACATAGACCTTTCAGTGCGGGCTCTAACTGCTTTACTGTGGCCTTTCTCAGGAAATATGGGGTTATGGTTAAAATGCAGTTTTGTGTGTGGCAAATGAATTCTATACTGAAGGTGGAGTGGCCTTTAAATGTCCACTCTGAAGGAGAAAAGTAACATTTTTGCAAAGTTTCACGGAATCTAAAACATGGCCCCATTTGAGCTAGCTCTATCTAATTGTTCTTCTTAACTTTACCAATCAGGTTAGTTTGTTAACTTTACTAGTTCTTTTAAGTAAAGGGTTTGTTACTCTTTTTTTTCTTTTTTTTTGTGTAATCTTTGGATGGTTGGGTTTGTTTGACACTTTTCTGTTTACATTTCAAGCTGCCATTTTTTTGGTTAAGAAAGGGTAAAGAGAAATGGTTTTGGGGATGTGTGGTGGTTCAATAAATTTTCCAACTAGTAGCTATGTTTTGAATACAAAATGTCATGGTTGAAAATGATATTTTTCCAGCTCATAATATCCATACAAGAAGAAGGTCTTGCTTTATTTTCTTATCAAACCACGTTGGTTCTTGTGCTGTGTCAAAATCAAAGTAGCATTACATGTGCTTGTCTAGAAAGCACGAACGAGGCTGGGAGGGTGGCGCACCTGAGTCCGACGCGGCATGACGCGGGACACGGCGTTCAACGCGGTTGACCGCACGTCGGTGCTGCGTCTGAGTTTTATTTATTTATTTTTTTTTCTCGGATTTGTGCCGACTCGGCTCAATTCGCGTTGAACCAGGATGATTTGGCCAGAATCAGGCTGTATTGGCCATATCAGGTCGTATCGGCCGGTGACTGATACGGCCGAAATAGGCCGAAATTGGCCTTGAAACTCGCTGGAGCAGTCAAAATTCTGACCTCAGATGTGTTTCTTGCCTTCTTCTTTCTTTGTTTTGTGAATCAAGTATATTAATGTGTTTTTTAAGAATATTTTAATAGTAAAAATATATAGAAAATATAAATAAAAATATTTTTAATAATTTTTTAATCGCCGAGTCCCGTCGCACCCGCACCCTACTTTTTCAAAAATTACCGAGTCGCGCACTCGCACCCGAGTCCCAAAACGCACCTGTGCTTCATAGGTGCTTGTTTAAAGGTTGTTTCAAATTCGTTAGGCCCAATTTGGGCATTTTCCAGTGAGAAGTAACTTTCATTATAACTTCTTTTTTGATGTTTAATCTCTTTTAATTTCTTCATAAAACTATAAGTCAGATTAAAGCTAAGAATAGAAGAGATCATAATTTTCCAAACCTGAAAGAAGTTGGGAGATAATTTTCTTTCCATCTTCAGTATGTGGCTGCACCAATTGCTTGAAATCATGATGATTGATTCTCATGACCTGAGATAGCCTCCTAGTTCACACTGTAAATGGTTGTGGGATGTTGAAAATTACCCCAATTTCTCCTGCCATGTCTGTCGATCCTAGTTTTGACAAAAACTGAAAAACTCATATGAGTTTGGTAAATAACATAAAAAATGTGTTATGTCTTGCAGTAGGCATGGCAGAATCTCCCCTACAACACCTTTTCATTCTTTATTTATGAGATGAGGAGAGGGCAGGCTTGTCTTTTTTTTTTTTTTTTTTTTTTTTTTTTGGGGGGGGATGGGGATGATCATCAGGGAACTTACTGCTGTATTTGTGTTACTACTATATGGTAATTTACTTATTTTTTTATGCTCAATCATATGCCTGTACAATGTTGATATTTGAGATGAAACTCTTCTACAAGTTATGGAAATAATTCACAGTTAATTATTGAATCTTTTGTTAATTTTCCATTGCACGTTGTTGTTGGAAGTGTGTAGAAGAGAAAAATCAGTCTGTTTTGTAGAGAAAGTATGAACTTTCATTCTATTTTGGCTGGATACATCTTCTTATAGATACAGTCTGAGCTATCAGCAGTCTATCAAATGCTATCTTTTGCACGTTTTGATTCACCCTTTGTTTCAAGTGCAGAACAGATCTCATGATGATGATTTCCAATATTCTTGGTTTGTACAAAGTAAACATGTGACTTCCTCTTCACTTTTCTAAATATTCTTTGGTTCACTATAATGTCATATGAATGAAATTACTGCTATATGTAATGATTAGAATGTACAGGTGGTAGAATTTTCAGGAAAATTACTTTTGTCTTGCCCTACATCTAACACATATTAAACTGTGAATCTGTTACCCTCTTGGTTGTCTTTCTTTTTTTATACAATTCTTGTTCTCTAAGCTATGTATGTTGGACTACAATGATGGTTTTGAATCATAGGCCTAAACTATGCAGGAGAATCTATATTCACCACCACCAATGTATTAAAGTTTACAAATTTAGAGTTCCCACATTGTGATCGTAGTGTTATTGCCATCTTTTTAGTACTAACTACTAATGGTAATAGAAATACTTTTGCTTTATGGTGGATAAATAAGTTGGGTTAAGTACTTTGGTGTTACACAACAATCGTCTTCCATTTTTCACTGATTTATGTTGATTTCTTAAACATAAATAAGATTCGTGAGTTGGTGGAATTGCCTTTAAGGCATCCACAACTTTTTGAAAATATTGGAGTGAAGCCTCCTAAGGGAATTTTGCTATAGGGGCCTCCCGTTACTAGAAAGACACTGCCCATAGCAAAGGGTATTGCTTTAATTTTTTTTTTTTTAATACTTATTTCAATGGTTTCAAACTGTTGAAATTTATCTCAAGACAACATATATTTCAACAATTTTCAATAATATTTCGACGTTTAATAATTATTAATAAAGGTGAATCACATTTTTCGACGGTCACATAGGGTGTAGAAAAAAGTTTAGACATAGTTTTTAGTTGCGGTTCTCAACAGTAACTTAAACCGTTTTTAATACTTTTTTCAATGGTTTTTAATACTTTTTTCAATGTTTTCAACTGTTTAAAATAGCAAACTTTCTTGTAGTAAGTTATAAATCGTTAGTTATTTAATTAACTTAATCTTTCATGATATATAGTTTTCATGATATAACGAAAACATCATGGCTAATATGTTTTATTTCTTTACTAATATATGCTAATAAGGAATAAAAGTAAAATCTTAAGAAAATTACATTTTAAACCATATAATTTTAGATAAAATATATTTATCCCTAAATTTATTGTTTTTTTTAAGAAACAAATCATATAATTTATAAAGTAACAAATTAAACTCCGAAATTAAAAAAAAAAGTAACAAATTAAATCATTAGCTTATAATAAATCCCAAACATAATTTTGTTAAATTTAAATGAATGGAAAAAATTAAATTCTCTTCTCTTCAGGTATGGAGGAATGACGAAAAAGTATTTTGTAGCAAAAAATACTACATCATCCGTATTAAAATTTAATAAATAAGAGACGTGTGTAAAAATAATTACCTACTAACAAATGTTTTTCATTTGTTAGTGGGGTAGCTATTTTTTGTTGTCATGTTTCATACTTATTGAATTTTGATATCGTTAACATGATATCATTTAATTTGATGCCAAATACCTTCTCAAGGAATGACACTCATTCTTAAAACATGTTGCTCAAGCAGATTTTTTAGTCACTTTTAGTTCGCACTTTGCCAATTGATATTATTTAATTTTGTAGATTCAGAAAGTTAGTTATTACTTTTTTTACTGTCAAAAATACCCATAATTTAATTAATCTAAAACTTAAAAATTGGGTTAAAATAGTAAATTTCAAAAAAATAAATGGGGTTATTATAATTATTTTTTGGGTAATTGGAATAAAAAAGCTTAATGAAAAAAAAGCTTAATGAAGTTATTATTACTCTTAACTAATCATTAACCCGTGCGATACATGGGCAAACTATTAAATGTAAGATTCAAAAAATAATGCCACGCACTTTTACAACATAAGGTATCAAAGAGATGATACAACTAATTTTTTGATAATTTTGGTGGTCATCGCCTACTCAAAATATTAAAATCACCCTATTGAAGTAAAATATTCAAATTTAACAATTATTAACAAATTAAGAGAAATTAACAGTTATTAATAAAAGTTGCTATAAATGGTAGTTGTAGTAGAATTCATTCAATATGTTATATTCGTTTGCATCACCTCATAACATTGCTTCATAATCTATGTACGCACACCTCATAATAGAATAAGCAACCTTGTATAATCGAGGAATACCAAATATTTTGCAATGAATTCATCATACGGATTTTGGACATGTTTTGATAGCTTTCTTATTAATTTATTTATACTTAATGGTTAAAACCAAGCAAAATTTGCTAAATAGACTGATTTTAGGAAATATTTCGGTGAATAGTATACGCATCAAAGTATTTGGTTAGTTAGACTGACTTTAGAACTCGAGTCTGCTAAACTAAAGTTCCTGCCCAAAAACACATGGAACTCAAGTTTGTTAAGATCGAGTTCCATGTGGGTTTTTATTTATTTATTTTTTATTCCATGTTAGATTTTATGTTGGAATTTTTGGCTTGGAACTCGAGTTTGGCAAACTCGAGTTCTAAAATTAATCTAACTAACTAAATACTTTGACACGCATACTATACACCGAAATATTTCCCAAAATCAGTCTATTTTGCAAATTTTGCCGTTAAAACCACCAACACAACACCCTTTTTAATTTTTTGATCGGATTAATGTATACTTGTGTGAGGAAAGCTTATCTTTTGTCTTCTAACCAACACAACATCTTTTTTTCTTGTTTCTTTTATTTATTTATTTTTTCTTCCGTTTTTTCTCAGCCACATTTCCTTCACATTTTGTCTTCTTTATTTCTCCATTTTCTCAATTTTCCTCCACAAACTTCTTTCAATACCTCTCTGTAACTCTATTTCAAATATTGCTTGCCTTAACCTAGTACCCACACTTCAACAAAGTGACTTCGGTGAGTCATAGTTCATCAAGAATCAAGACCCACTCTAGCACCCCTCTTTGAAACGGCTTTTTGACCATTGTGTTGATCGGCGACTCCATGATTCTCATCAAGAATCAAGACCCAGTTCACTTCGGTAGTACCCACAACATGCAGTGGAGATAGGGCTCCATCGGTGACGAAAATGACATGCAGCGGTGATGGGGCTCCATCTGCGACAAAAATAGTTATTGAGAGCAACAAATCTAAAAGTTGTGTACGGTCATGATTGGCCGTGGGTCTGTGTTTATATATATGTAGATGATGGCAGGCAGAGCATCATGAAAGAGTAGAGCATTGTGAAAGAGTTTTGGTGAAAGAAAAGATACAACATCGTGAAAGAGAAGGCAGAGCACGAATTTGGGTTTTAGAAAAATTTTATTATTATTATTATTATTATTATTTTTTAATATCGTGCAGATGTGTAGGAGTTTTAAAAACTTCAGTTTTATACGTGTATATATTTAGGTGTTAATTAAGAGTAATGAAAAATAGGTCCACGGGTTTCTCAAAAAAAAAAAAAAAAAAAAAAGGAAAAAAAGGAAAGGTGGATGGATTGCGTGGAGAAAGGAGAAGAAGAGAAACGGTGGTGGGTTAGAGCATTCTTATCAAGGATTGCAAAAAATTTAACATTTACCATCTCAAAACCTATTTTTATAACATATAACACACCACTTTACATCATCCTTTCCATCAAAACTTCTATTTTTTTTAACACTTCATTTAAATATTCTTTCTTTATCATTTTTTATTCTTTTTTATTTTTCCAGTCTCTTTTGCTGACTCTCTATCCTCTGTGTCTCTCTTTCACAACCCAGCACCGCCGTCGGCCATATCCACCCACCCATTTCACAACCACCATATCCACCCACCATCGCCACAACCCCCTGTAGGAAGAACATAAAAAGAAAAAAACTAAAGCATAACCACAACCATCCACCAAAATCACAACCAAGACCCATCACGCCATACCAAAACCCACAGGAACCAAAACCCATCACACACACATAAACCCAGGATCGGTGACCCACGACCCACGCTGAACCAAAACCACGACCACAAATCACAGCAGAAAAAAAAAAAAAAAAAAAAAAAAAAAAATGAAGAAGAAGAAACCTCCATCGCCCAACCTCCACCATGACCATTGGACCATCGGACCCACGACCCATGCCCATCAGACCACAATCGCCGACCAAGAATCATCACCGCCACCACCCACGACCATCGAACCATCCAATCGAACTCAAACCCATCAGACCACGACCTTAACCATCGGACCACGCCGAACCATTGTACAGAGAAGAGAGAAGAGGAAGGAGAGAAGTGATAGGAAAGAGAGAAAAATAAGAAGAAGAAAAGAAAGGGGCCCCACCTGAATTAAAAAAATAATTTAAGTTTTACAATAGGTGAACAGTGCGGTCTCAAATTTGAGACCGCACTATTCATCAATTGCAAAAATTTTAACATTTGAAACTCTTGATAAAGGTTGTTTTTTAGAGTTTTGAGTGTCAAATGCCAAATATTTGGCATTTGACACTCTTAATGAGAATGCTCTTAGGGTATTTGTCCACCGCCTCCCTCCTAATATATAACAACACCAAACACAAACACAAACAAGCAATACGCTCTCTGCTCTCTCTTTTTCATTGTCGTCCGTTTGTTTGGCTTGCGTCGCTCCCTTTCTATCCAATCCTCTCTTCGCAAAGCAAATTGCAAGTAAGCTCTCTGTGTAATTTAGGGGTATTGATTTTGCTTAGATTAGTTTAGATTGAATTCCATGTTACATTTGTTAATTTCGTATATATGGAATTCTTTGATTCTTTGTGGTTACGGTTCTGACTTATATTCTGAGAGATTTGTTTTGTTTTATCCAGAGTTGGCCATGTCAAATTCCAGATTTTCAACACCGAAATCATCATCCTCTTCGTCTTCGTCGTCTCCACCTTCTTCATCTACATTCTCATCGAGTGATGAAGATTCTCTTCCATACCAGAAATTTGCTTGTATTCTCGTACGAGGTTCTCGTATGGCTTTGGAGTGGTACGTTTTTAACATCTCCGACGATGTTGAGCACAATCAGGCTTCTCCTCCTCCTAGTCCTAGTCCGTTTCTACAAGCAATATTTCATCCAAACTCCCACCTTCATCCAAACTCCCACCAGCAGCAGCATATCAAACCCGCAGTGATCCTACCTTCAGGAAGGAAGTGTTCTGTTTTAGGATCCAACAACACTTTATACCATATAGCTGGCGACCATCTTTGTGCTTCTGGACGCGATGATTTAGTGTCTCGCTTTGACCTTACCAAAACTAAAAAATCTAGGCAAGAGTTTCTTCCTCCAATGCCTAATGGCGTGTCATCAGCACATGCTCTCTTTCTTGGCAATAAGCTTTATTGCCTAGGTGGTTATGAAGAAAACAAACCTTGGGCCATGGCTTACGACTTGAGTCTTGATAGATGGGACTCTCTAGTGGATCCTCCTTGCCGTCCTGAAAATACTTATGATATTTTTTCAGTAGCTATAGAGGTCCCAACCCCAATTATCGTGGTGGGTTCAACTTTGCAGTCTTATCCTCTCCAAATCTATGATGTGCATCCAAGTGTTGGAGACTACATGAGTTTATAAACAAGGATGGCTTTTATCTTTTCCCTCGGGGACAACCTGTGGCTGTTGATAGCAAGTTTTATTGGTATGAATTCAACTATCAATGCCTAGCTGCATTTGATGTGGTCACAAACGAGTGGTCATTGGCCTATGTCCCTATACATGACAGTGATCAATGTCTATTGGATGGAGAGATCGATTCTCCTCCACGCTTGGCTCATCTAGCCGGTGATGATTTCTGCTTGTTTTGGGGATCCCCCTGCGAGTATTACGATCCTGTTGCCCCTCTTGAAAGTGTCACATCTCGCCTTCACTGCCTGAAGTTTCGTATTTCCAAACTTCACCCAAAGCAAGGATCAACTTTTCGCTTGGATGCCTCTATCCTGTCATGCCAATCCTACGTTGTGCCTGGGGTAAAGCTCTTTTTTGATGGCTTCGTGGGGTAAGTATGCATCTCTTTCTCTATTTATGACTCTTCCTTTTCTGTAATTTATATGCCTCTGCCACTCTAACTTTATATATTTTTTATTTTTATGGTTGTCATGCTAATTGAAGGGTGTTGATACTGCAGGGACGGTCATTTGGATTTGGGGTACAACTGCTTGGAAGTTTGACAACATGAGTGATATTTTTGTGTTTACCTTTTTTTCATTTTCCCCTTTTGATTCTATGGAACATAATATTAGTGCTGGAACAAGATATTAGTGCTGTAATCCATTTTTATTTTTGGTTAATTAGTGAAGTAATCCTTTCGTAACCTCCTTTTATTCTTTTGATAGAATATAGTTGCATTGAGTATTGTGGGTATGCATACTTTTCTTTACTACCTGCTCTTTTCTAAATTCATGAATTTGTTGTTGGTGGTGGAAGGGGAGGGTGTGGATTGAGGAGGATTACCTCAGCATTTTTTATTTAAGTGTTGCTACAGTGGTTAATAAATATTCTCAGTTGTGCAATGCACGTGGTAACTTTTCTAGATGGTTTATTGTGTATTACGTTTGTACTGTAATGAACTGTAACTATGGTAAATGGACAATTCTCAATATCTAGAGTAAATGCTGTGATGTAGGTGTAAACATTCTACTTGACTAATAATACTGTGAGGTAGATATATTCTTCATTTAATTTGTGTATGGAATTTAGAAAAAATTTCACGAAAATGGAAGACCCCTGGTACTCCCTAACTTTAAACATGTGCTTGAATTGATGTTTATGTCAACTCCAATCTCCTATTTGCTTTACCATTAAAATGATGCAAACCTTTTTCCCAATGATAGATTGATTGTTGTTTTTAGTATCGATAAAACAGGATTTATATACCTTTTTCATGGCTTTATGACACATTTTATATGGGGTATGGTGGGGGTGATGTTTGATTTTTTTTTTTTTTTTTTGGAGAAGAATTTTCCAATTTAAAATTAAGAACACCTGTTTGAACAAACTCTGACTTGTGCATTCTTCTGCTATTGTCAACATTTTAAATCGCTTTGAACCCTGCCATTACCCCCTACATTTAGGAGGATATGAGGAAATTTTGATTTAGAGTTGTTAAATAGACGGTTATGGGTTTATATTAAGAATTAAAAGGTGTTGATTGAAGAAAGTATGCAGAGTTTTAAGGTGTTGATGGGTTAAAGAAAGGATTGATTAGCGGTTGTAAGAAATAAGGAAATGGAGATGATTCTGTGGTATTTAGGGGCTGCATGAACAGTACTAGAAGAAAAGAAGTGCTTAAATTTTACCATCCTGCACCCTTGTTGTGGATAGCTTTCTCAGCATCCTGTCATGATTGAGCATGGCACTTACACTCTCGATTGCCAAAATACTCTGCAGACAACCCAGAACATCCATTGTTAGAGAAAGATGAACTTAAGTATTTCATAGATAACTTTTTAAGAATCAGGCATTAATTTATTCAAATTTCATATCCTAAGCAGGTTTTCATATATTCAACAGGAGTAGCACGTTTTACTTGTGTATGCAAATAACTTTTTTTTTTTTTAATGAAATCTGTATGCAAATTTTTTATTTCTTTCTTTTGATCAACAATCCTCAAATTTTAAAATTGAAGCAGATAAGAGCAAAACAAGGTTTACGTGCACCATTCATCAATTTTCATTTTTTGCATTCATCAAATCCTCAAAGAAGGATTTAAAATACACCCGTAACGAATTGGGACATGGTGATCACCCACTTTGATGCCCAGCCCATTAGCATCTCCATTCCATGATTAATAAGAGACTGTTTTTGTGAAGGTGGCTATTTTTGTGATGTTCAATGACAAGTCTTTTGGTATCAAATATGCAATTTGAATTCGAGCTCTTGTTATGTTGTTTCTTTCTTCCTTCTTATTGTTTATGACATGAACATCAGAGGTATTAATTTGTTATGAAAAAAATCTTAATGGAGATTGTGGCTATTATTTCCCAGTTGATATTTGTGTCAATAACATTGTTCACAACCATAAAGATGGCAATGTAATGGTGCTGTGTACATGCTTAACTAAAATAATCTTATCACATGTGATTACCCTCATGAGCAGTTTGACGAGCTTAAACTCTTTGCCTTCAGCCCCCACCGGTATAAGGGCTTAATTTCTGCAATCTGTCCAGGTTGCAGAAAGTTGATTTATTGGTGGTAAGCAATAAATAAAGAAGACTAATTTTATATTTCACTATATCACAGAAGGCCTTATATTCTTTGCACCCATAGTTGACTGATCTTATGCTTTTTTTTTTTTTTTTTTAAATACATTTTAACTGCTTGAATTAGTTAGAGATTCCTGAAAATCATGGAATTATTGAAATATATGATTTTGTATGATATAAGATGGCTGGGTTTAGTGAGATTGCAGATAAGTAGTCTAGTGATATAGACAATTTGGTTTGAATACTCATAACTTTTGTATACAGCAGAAGTCGAAGTCAAAATTTTGACTTAATTCTGTGATTTTTCAATGCCATTATTCTTTTAGCTCGTTTTAAAAGCATTAATTTATAAATCATGAGTTATTTGATTATTTCAGATGCATATTTCTGTACTATGTCCTAATCTAATCAGGCTCATGCTTTACTGGAAATCTAATCAGATTCTAATTCTTCATTCCTTTTTCTGTGTTTCCCTTTCAACCAAATGAAGCTGCAAAGTAAACCCTCAGGCAGATTATTAGTTCTTCGCATAGATTTTTTGAGCCAATTTCTAGAAATAGAATTGATAAGCCAAAGCATAGATAGAAACTCTTGCTTGAACATGGTCTCATGCTTTCCACTACATGAATCCACAGAAGCATCCATTACAAAACAAAGAGGGGTAGGGGGTGGAAATCCAGGCATTGTTTTTGTTATTTGCCATCAGGTTTTATAAAGTTTTTAGTCTATTCTCATTCATTTGTGTTTGCTATACCCCATCATTCATAGAAAAGCAGATTTGGAACCTTAACAAAGTAAGCCATTAATATTTACAAGTTCAAGCAAGTTTGATTGTAGCATACCTAAAAGTATATTTTTAAAGCATAATATAATACAATTTAGATTAGACTGCATATTTAGTTTTCAATTTTGAAATTTGTTTCAAAATTAAACTTTAAAATTTTTCACTTTAATACATATTCTTTCAAAATTGTTTTAAAATGTCATTATCATTATCTAATGGATGGAAGATTTTGAAGTGGCAAATGGAACTCATATCATGTCATCAAAGTAATCTTGGTTTCCTGAATTTCATTTGTTATGTTAGCATTTTTCATCCATTGAATTATAGTAAGAACCTTTTTGGAATATTTTAAAGTACAAAGAAATTTTGAGAGACCAAATATGCAATCCAACATATGATTTATATACTGTAATTTTAATATAATGTTTTGTTATTTAAAATTTGTCACAACACACGGGAGTTTTAGGACTTTTCAACTGTCAAGGAGGGGGTGGTGCCCTCAATCCAGGCAAAACAAGAGTGCCTCACAATTTTCACACTTAGTGACCTGTGTTACTAGTCCTAAAGTTGAATGGAACAATGGAAAGCACCCCATTTCCACAAAAGGGGTGGATATATTTGCAGTCTATATGCTCCAAGAAAAGAAGCTGAAGCTGTTGAAGTCATCAGAGACATTGGAGATTTCACTTGAGCCATTGTTTCTCCAGTGACAGTCTTGCCCAAACAAATAATCCAATTTGCTACAATTGGATTAGTTGACATGCTGAACTGTGGTGGTGCAATTCAGTAAGTTGAATTTGATGATGATGAGAATTTGGTAAGAGTTGGAGTCAGGGGAAGTGGAAAAATGAGAGTGTTTGCATCAAAGAAACCTATGAGTGGCAAGATTGATGGAGTAGGTGTGGAATTTGGTTATGAAGATAAGATGGTCACAGTGCAAGTTCCCTGGCCTAATTCCTCAAGATCATCCCTTGTTGAGTACTCATTTTGAGTTCATG
Source organism: Quercus robur (assembly GCF_932294415.1). Classification (NCBI taxonomy): domain Eukaryota; kingdom Viridiplantae; phylum Streptophyta; class Magnoliopsida; order Fagales; family Fagaceae; genus Quercus; species Quercus robur. Next base: position 47,700,527 of record NC_065543.1, read on the forward strand.
GTGCAATCGCTGGAGTTCAACATTGGAAGTGTGGTTAAATTTACTGCTAATTTTTTTCCCCTCTTTCTCTAGAGAAAGCAAGTGCTTTTGTTCATTTTCAATGACCTACAAACTTATGAAAATAATGTTTTCCCTGCAAGTTATATTATCCTTAAAATTGTTTGCTAATATGAGACGAGGATAGGCTGCCATAAGGGGACACATGTTTGATGTTATAGGACTGTGTAGCAACATGTCCTTAAAAACTCATATTTAATATCAAATTAAATATGCACTTACCTAAATATATTAAGATTATAGTGATGCTCATGCTAGCATTGAAAGCAGTCTTGCCATGCTTTTCAGCTTTGAAAACTGGTGGCCATATTTAAGGTTTGTGGGATGGTACTTGATGGGCAAACTGAGAACTGGATTCCTTTGTTTATTGAGGCTCAGACAATGTTTCTCTGAAGTATATAACCTGTTCTCAGTGCATCTTTGAAAGTTAACGGGATTGGTTAGGCATCAGTGTGGAAATTCTGAGCTAGTTATACCTAGAAATTTGTGTTTTCTTAGGCTTGCACACAGGCAATTTTTGTTTGCCTTTTCTTTATCATATGTAGTCTTATGAAAATATTCAAGATTTTTGTTGTTTTTGTTGTTGTTGTTGTTGTTGTGGTTGTTGTTGTTGTGGTGGTGGTGGTGGTGGTGGTGGTGGTGGTGGTAACAATACATTTCTGAATGTCATCCACATTCTTGATCTTGAATGGCTAATTGCCACTATTTCCAAAAATGTTAGTCATCCTAATTCCTCTATTTGGTTACCTTACTGCTGTGACAGTATTGTTTCTGATAACATCAATATAATCCTTGCTTTTACTCTTTTATGGTTTCTTGATTCTAAAAATGTTTATCCTCAATCAATTGGAAATTTCGTAGATAAATGTTTCATTATTTGGTTTCTTTGGGAAAGAAGTGTTCTCTTTTTTGTTAATTGTTTAAATTAACTAACAGAATTGGTATGGTGGTTGATTTGACAGGCTAGGAGATTATTACTAGATCCTGCAATTCATGAAGAGTTTACACGTTTAAAGGTTTGTAGAACTCTTTCATTAGATATGGGTGTTATTACCCCTGAGTATGGACGTGCTCCTTCTCTTTTCTTTTTGGTTATGAACAGCAATGACTTTATTGCACAAAGGAAGACGGTCATTGTGACCAATGCTCATGTCTAAGATATGGTCATTTGTTGATCCATTGATGTAGGGCATTGTGACTAATGCCCACGTCTTTTGACATTCAATTGACTGCTGGATTTGCTGTGTGAATTGATTTATGTAAAAAGGAATAGAGATCATATTTAAATCCGAACAAATAATAAGGCTTTGACCAAATTTTCTTCATGGTCAACTCACAGATTGATGGAGGGCATTTATATGCTCCGCTCCTAGGTCAAATATAAAATTTCAATTTGGAGCTTTTTATATGTTGAAGTACACTAGGTTTCCAGATGCAAAGTTTAGAAAGCAGAGGCAATAAATGAAATAAAAGCAGGGGTTCCATTAATAACCCAAAATTGCTTCTAGTCCTTTGGAGACCATAACTTGAAATCACACAAAGTATCAGCATTTAGAAAGAAAATGGTAATAATTTCTTTGTTTACATTTCATGCCATTTTCTACCATATCTGATTGTGATTGCTGTTAATTTTTTTAATAAGATTTCTGATTTGAAGTTATACTTTTGTTGTTTTCTGTTACTTTAGAGCACCCCAAAGTGGCTCAGTATTTGTCTTTTGCTTTTAGAAAGTCTGTTTATGTTTTCTTGTGATGCCATAATGCTAGAATTTGGTTGAGGAAAAGGAGAAAGAGCTGAAGGAGAAACAGGATACTATTTCTGCACTCAGTTTCACTCCACAAAGCAGGATGGGTAAGATGCTGATGGCTAAATGCAGGACTATGCAAGAGGAAAATGAGGAGATTGGAAATCTAGCTTCCGAAGGAAAGGTGCTGCAACTGCATTGCATTATAGTTCCTGTCATCATACTTCTCAGTTTGTATCAATTTTCATTTTGGCCTTGAGAATTTTTTTTTTCTAGGTTTCTTATTATATTTATGTTTCTTCTATGAGAAACGGAGACATGATTTCATGCATAAGCTGGCATTAAGGGCAGCTTTCCGGGGGTGGGGGTTAGGGGATAGGTGGTATACGATAAGAAACACTTTTACTCCTGGTTCTATATGGTTAAGGAGGATTATGCCCAAACTTAAGTAAACCAATTTAATATAGTTAATAGTATGATGTTATCTTATGTTTCCAGAAGTGATTCATTTTCCTTGTGCTAAACTCTTGGTTAACTTGATTTTTCTCTACATTCTGTTGTCAGATGCATGAGTTAGCAATGCAACTTGCTTTGCAGAAATCTCAAAATGCAGAACTCAGAAGCCAATTTGAAGGTTAGTACTTAGTATATATCGACTGTATGTATATTTATTTCCTTGGCTGGGTTTCAATTATAATAGATGCCTAAGTATCAAGTAAATTAAAAGACTCCAATCATTTACAGTTACATAGGAAAACACCTTTTTAACTTTCAGATACTGTATGGTTAACATTTTAGGAGTTCTTTTCTACTTATCAAAATTAATATAACTTATTAGTAACTAAACAATTTTTTATTTATTGAAGTCTTCATGCAAATATCTTAACGTAACCAATCCTTTTTGAGGAGAAGACATTCTGTTTGTAAAAGACCTATAGAATATTCATTTCTAATGAATAAGGTGCATCCCTCTTTCTGTTTTCTTTGTCAAATTGCTAGAATTATGATCCCACCACAATTCCAATCTGGATAGAACTCAAATTGTCGTCACAATTAATCTTCACTTTCAGTTTCTGTGGCATCAAACATTTAGTTCCCTCTGCTTTTTTGTTCAAAAGAAAATAAGGGAGATTGTTAAGGGTACACTTAATCGTTTTGTGCATTAAGCTGAAACCAATGTTGCTATACCATGGTTTTCAAAGTTCATGCTGTATTGATTCTCTTTGTTCTATTGTGTGCAGGACTGCACAAACATATGGAGGGGCTTACGAATGATGTGGAAAGATCAAATGAAATGGTTTTCATCTTTCTTTCATTTCTTAATTTACTTGGAGTAAATTTTGCAGTTTATTGTTAGGTTAGTGTTTATATGCTTATATATAACATATTTCCAGGGGTAACTGAAAATAGACATGTTTCCCCACAGAATCATGATTGCATAATTGTATTATACCAATTTTCTGGGTCAAATATCTTTTTGTTGATGATTGATGCTATATGATTGTCTTTGATTGACATTTATAGGATAATCAATTATAACCGGAATCTTTAGGTTAATCTGTGATTTGGCTTTAGATGCTTTGAACTAAACGAAATATGGGTAAAGGTGATCTAAATGTAACCGTGTTATATGAGTGATCATAAAAAATATTGTGCATCTATTGCAGGTGCTTATCTTGCAAGAAAAGCTAGAACAAAAAGATCAAGAGATTGAAAGGCTGAAGAATGAGGCGCAACAAAAGAGCGTAATTGAGGAGGAAATGGAGGAAAAAACTGATTCGGCTCCTATCCAGAAAGAGAGAGATGAAGAGATGATTGATGGGGAAACCAACAACTGAATTATTCAATGCAATTTTGTAGGATTTAATTAATTTATTCCCCTTCCATTTGTGATTTGTACATTAAATATTAATGTAATTCTTTTTGGTGACATTAATGCTTTTCATTTTTAATCTGCACCACCACCAGGTTAGTGGATGAGGTAACATCATCTTGAAATTTAGGTTCCCTCATCCCAAATACAAGATTTTACCAGTGAATTGGACCGGTTGAACCACAGATGGGTCTAACGCCTGCCTGACCTGTTTGGCAGTTATAAGTCTCACTGCCCATTTTTAAAAGTCTAGTAAAAAATGTAGTATTAGAATCGGGTACTGGTGCATTGTTAAGTAGATTTCTTCCTGCCCATTAGAAAAGGAGAGCAATGTTTATGCATGTATGCCACAAAAGTATGCATTGTTTACCAAGACCAAAATAGACTACCACACCACCGTAAAATATGGTAGGATTTCATCATTTAAAAAAGGACTTGAGAAGGCTGCAAGGGACGACAGTATCAGAGGCTTTTCATTATGCAAAAATGGGCCAAAAATTACTCACCTATTTTTTGCAGATGACAGCTTATTATTTTGCCGTGCAAGGAAGGAAGATTTACAAGCCATCCAAAAAATCCTAATTAGCTATGAGCATGCATCCGGCCAGAAAATAAACTGGGAGAAGACAACGCTTTTCTTTAGTAAAGCTGTGTCCAATGACATGAAGAGAGAAATCATGGATCTTTTAGGAGTTGTAGAAATAAAGGAGTATGAGAAGTACCTTGGGCTGCCTGCTGTTGTGGGGAAAAATAAAAAGGCGAGCTTAAACTACATTAAGGAAAGGGTGTGGGCGAAGCTTCAAGGGTGGAAGGAGAAACTTTTATCTCAAGCAGGGAGAGAGGTCTTACTAAAAGCAGTGGTTCAAGCGATCCCTACTTTTGCAATGACTTGCTTCAAATTACCGGTGGGTTTATGCAAAGAGATTGAAATGCAAATAAGAAAATTTTGGTGGGGAGAGCGAGGTGGGCAGCGGAAAATCCATTGGAAAAGTTGGAAAATCTTGTGCAAATCAAAAGCGGAGGGGGGAATGGGATTCAAAGATTTGGTTAGATTTAATGAAGCTATGCTCGCTAAACAAATTTGGATATTACAAACTGAAAAGGAGTCCCTTCTGTACAAGGTTTTTAGCACCAAGTTTTTCCCTTCAGGATCGGTTTTTGAAGCAAGATGCTCCACGGGTTCCTTTGCTTGGCAAAGCTTGCTCAAAGCTAGACATGTTATTGAAAAAGGAATGATGTGGAGAGTGGGTGATGGCACGCAGATTAGGGTGTTCCATGACAATTGGATTCTTGGATGCTTCCCGAATGGAGTTGTACCACGCACACCAGGCTCAGAGGATGATTCTACTGTTTCCTCACTCATTAATTCGACCACAATGGAGTGGAATGAGGAGAAAATTGACTTAATAGTTGCACCTTTTTTGGCTCAGCAAATTAAAGCCATTCCATTATGTAAATCGGTGATGAGGGACTGTTTAGTGTGGCCACGAACTAGGGACGGAAATTACTCGGTGAAGACGGGATATCAGTTATTGGAAGAGCTTGAAAACAGAGGAGAAGCGTCGGGGTCAAACAGCAGCAATCTGAGAAGTTTTTGGATGGGAATTTGGAAGATGAGGATCCCAAACAAAATCAAAAACTTCCGTTGGAGAGCTTGTACCGAGTCCTTACCAACCTTGGCGAACCTCCATCGCTGGAATGTGGTAAACTCTCCTGTGTGCAACAGCTGCGGATTGAACAGAGAAACCGTGCTGCATGCACTATGGGAATGTGTCCAAAGTCAGTGTTGCTGGGCTCGTGGATTTAATAGTGTCAAACAAACTCAGATGCATCTGGACTCCTTCAGTGATCTGGTGTCCGCTGTAAAACAAAATGAAGAAGACGTAGAGCTGTTCACAGTGATTGCATGGTTGGTCTGGTGCAGAAGAAACAAACGCCACTTCAAGGAGCAATGTTTACCACCTGAGAAGATAGTGGACACGGTAGAAGCTATTTTAAAAGATTTTCAGGCAAAACCCAAGAACATGCCACTGAGATTACAACCACAGTCACAACGTTGGACACCACCGGAACCTGGGATGTACAAAGCAAACTACGACGGGGCTTACTTTGCGGAGGAAGAAGCAGCAGGAATTGGCGTTGTTGTGCGGAATGAACTGGGACAGGTGATGGTGTCCCTAGCAGAGAAGATCGTCATGCCTCAAACGGTGGAGATTCTTGAGGTGTTGGCAGCTAGGAGGGCTATGATCTTCATGAAGGAATTGGGATTGTGTAGGGTTATTTTTAAAGGTGATTCAGAGAATGTTGTAAAGGCCCTAACAGGGGGCTGCCCAGACAGGTCCAGTATTGGGCACATTGTTAAAGACTGCATGTCATTTATGGGTTGGTTTCAATCCTGTTCTTTCTCTCACGTGAGGTGGCAAGGCAATGGAGTTGCTCATGCTTTAGCTAGGAGAGCAAGAAATTCTTCCCCTTTGTCCGTTTGGATGGAATCGGTTCCGCCAGACATTTCCTATTTGGTGTATGTTGATGTAACGACTTAAGGTTGATTATTTTCTTAATAAAAGTGGATTCATTCCTTTCTCAAAAAAAAAAAAAAAAGGACTTGAGAACAATGAGCAGATTTGGCAAAGGACCACTATAAACTAGAGAGAGAGAGAGAGAGAGAGAGAGAGAGAGAGAGAGAGCTAAAAAAACAGAGCTAAACGCTTGTATATGCTGGATATGTCCAGTTATCTCAATGATGCTTTGCTATTCCCCGACGCCACCCCAATCCTGAGTTACCAACATTTCCAACTGCTTGTATTGGTTCCACCATCCCCTTTGTAGTGCTGCCAAGTCCCTCCCCCTCCAGATATTACAAAATGAAATGTCAACATAGGGAGTGAGTTAACAAAATCAACATGTAGATTGTCTTAGATGTCAAATTGGAGGACCATTTCCATCCATTCATCTTTCCTTCATCAAACACCAAACCCCAACCCCAATCATCAATCAAAAACCAGTAATAATGTGTGCTAGTGTTAGCCAAGTGACACTATTTGCCTAGAATCAAGAATATCATCAGTTGTTGACAGTTTTCTTCTAAGCTGATTTCCAACAAAAAAAAACGCTAATATTGTGATGAGAACATACCTCCTTCCAGCCCATGCCTTCCAGAAGTTTTCTGGCGTAACTAACAGCTCCAAACGACATATTCAAGGCCTCGGCTGCAGCTTCTTCTGTATTGGCAGAAGCATATGATGATGACTGTTCATCTTCATCAAACTTTGAATTCTTTTGTCCAGGGCCCACTCCAAAACCCCCATGCAAGGTTCTTCTCTCGGCAGCTGTGTCCCTATACACATGGATTCTCCGCTGGAGATACAGTAGGGACAAATCAGGGGTTAAACAAGGTGGATTGTGAAAAGGATGCATATAATCCAGAAGATCACATCTAAATGTATATTGTTTAAAACATATAGAACATTTCTCACAAATAGAATATGCCTAATCACCCAAAAATCCAAAACTTTCAACTTGCTAGTATGGGTCTGGTACCTTCGGATCAAAATCTAACACTAGTGTAAACAGTAAACATAATATCTAGCATCTGATAAAAGCATTAAGACATCACTGATAGCTCTTAGCAATGCCATTCCCTTATCAATACTCAAAACTGTCTTCTTTTGGTATTATGAGTTACTACTTGACGCCATAAACTAGCATTGCATACGCCAACCATCTTTTTCAAGGGAATGCTCAAATAGCATTGCGTACGTCCATGGAAAAACTCCAAATTTTTACATGCATGTGATGCCATTACTTATATGAACTCATGTTTATCTGTTAAATCTATTAAAGGACTCACTCTTGCCATTACGTTATGTGCTTCTATTTTCTATGCTCTTCTGATACTACTGATGTACCATTGTTTGTTGACTAGAATAAGATTAGGTATGGTTTAGCACATCAACTTCAAATCCAAGCTTTTAAAATAAACAAGTTACCTGTCCAGATGCGGAAAGATTATCTGGTAATGTAGACAAATCTTTGCTGGTGGATACTCCATCTGCAGTTTTTGATACATGGTTTCCACTAGATTTAGAGAATGGGAGAGAGTGACTATCTACTGATAATTCAGGGAATCCCCAATCTTTTGTTGGGTTGGAAGAATCATAAGTTGACAATGACGCTAGGTATCTTGCATTTGGTGTCCGCAACTTCTAAATTTGACCTGATAGGAGGAAATTTCATATAAGTCCAAAATCACACTATTTTCAACAAAACTGCGAAATATCTTAATCATTTGCCATCCGCTTCAGCAAACAAATGAATACAGGCCAATAAAGAACGACCTGGCATATAATGTAGAAGGTTTGTATATGCTGTCAAATGAAAAGAGGTAAATGCAAACCTGACGTGACTCGTACCAGATCAAGATGTACTTCACATATTGGGGCAGTTTTTAGGAGACCACCACCCGAAGGCATGGACGAATGACGCTTGACAGACCTTCTCGCTAATCTTCCAACCAGCCTCACCACCTCACCTTTTCCATCCTTTCTGTTCCCTGTAACCTTTTCCCAGTCCCATAAATCCACAACTTCAAATTCTGGCATTGGCTCTTCCCCGGATTTAATAACTTGACCATACTGTGCTCGCCAGTTTTCTTCATCCCATGACGCACCTAATCCACAAATGCTTGTGTTAATCCATGTGTCAAAATTTTGGATCACCAATTTCTTGAACAAGTTAATGACCCAAAAATTGTACAGATCAACTATCTAAACATCCATTTAGGATGGTTTGACAATCAACAGAGAAACTTTAGAAACAATCTTATATGGATTTAAATGGTTGATGTTCAAGCAAATGTCAGGTAATTGGTTCTTGGAGAGACAAATGGCTGATACTTGCTAGGATAACATGTATATGAACAAGCCACTTAATAGGGATAACAATAAGCCTGATGTTAATAATATTATAATGAAAATGGACATCAAGCACTTGATTATTAGCAAATCACACTGGCCATACCTTCATCTAAGACATTTCCACTTGAATTAGTTACATCGCAATGGTTCTCTGGACACCATTCTCCTTCCAGCTCATAAGCATCACTGGTCCCTGCAATCCCATGAATCAAGCCAATTTAGGCCCTATCCCAGATAGGGTAGTCTGTAAAAAAAAACAAGAGGATTTGGGACTAACCTTCAGTAGGTAGCGCATCATCAATTTCCAAGGGCATCATCACATGGTCAGAATCAGTAACTACTGGCTTGGAATAACCAGACAAATAAAGCTCAATAAGTGTATCTTCTAACCTAAAAAAGTAAATAAGATAAAGTCAGTAAAGCGATCATGATGTGATGAGCTGATAATGAATAATAGGAACTGAGATGCTTAAAGTAGCATACCATTCCGATGGAGGAGGTGGATTTTCAGGTTCACTACTGTTGGAGCACTCTGTGTCGCCTGTTAGTAACAGTTAGTTAATTGATCAAATTCAATGCATTTAATCCAGAATCATCAAGCACTTATTTGAAATTGCATAGAAGGAGATTCAAACCCAGTTCTGAAGAATATTAAGTGATCTGAAAACATCTGATGGAAACCATATGGGACTAAAGAGAACCTATAGATTTTACAAGATTAATGCAATTTTTTTTGGCCAATATGCTATTACAATGGACTTCTACAATAAATTGATCCAATTGCAAAATAGCTCCAAAGCACAAACTTAAGGTACAATCACTAAGGTCTTGTCAGGCCACAATGCCTATGATAAATCACATTGTGGTTTGGTTTCCATGATAATAATCATTCTTTGAAATGGAAACAGCATAATATACAAACTTCTTTACAGTTGGCATGCATGCTCACCTAGCCTGTTTTCATCAGGAGTAGTCTCTATACACTGGTAAACTTCACATTCATCTCCCTGGAATGCATGGCAATTTTCATTGTTGCCACGTCTAAATGTTTCATCTTGACTGGGATTATCATAACCAGTTTCTTTGTTCTGATTAATTTCACCTTCACCACTCTGAGAAAAAACAACAAAAACTAACGTCAAGAACATTACATAACACAATCCTCTCTATCAAAAACAACCAGAATACTACCTTTTCAGACTCCATAAGCACAAAATTTCCATTCTCAAACTTGTAATAAAGCCCATCTCTACCACTATAGTACCATCCAGCAACTGGGTCATGGTAAAATCCACTACTGCATCAAATTAAGACCCCAAAAACATATAAATAAATAGAAGGGCAACAACCTATGACCATGCAACAAACTTTAAGGATACATAAAAATTAAAATACTTTGATTTAACCAAAGATGAAATTTGTAAGGACTCGATTTAAGTTCCTAGCCCAACACATGGATGGACTTAGGCCCAAAAAGCCCAAAAACAATGAATTTGTAGAGAATGGGTTAGAAAATTGGGTTTTAGTTAACCGAATAATGAGTTAGATAAGTATGATGATAAAAGAATGAAAATACACAAGTGTAAACTAAAGAAAAAGACGTTCTCGGTGGAATCTGAGGACACTGGTTCTTATATAAAGTTCTAAGGTAACGTTACAAATTTGATTGTTTTTGGGCTTTTTAGGCCTAAGTCCATCCATGTGTTGGGCTAGGAACTCAAATTGGGTCCTTACAATTGGCGCTGTTTGTGGGAATTACTGGTGCGATAGTGAGTTAGACGTTGAACGATGGTAGGTTTAGATCCAAATCAAGTAGTATCTATGGGGTCTCAATATCAAGATCATTTCCGGGAACTTGAGCGAAGGATGGACCAGGAGGGAAGTGTACGCACTACCCACACCAGTAAGAGTCAATCTCGGGATAAAAACTGTCTCTCATGAGGAGAATGCTAGAAACATGTAGAAGGAGATTGATCACCTAAAGAGAAGCTTATGCCATGAGCGCAGAAGGCGAGCTCTTTCTAACTCTGACTACTCTTTTGGTGATGAGAAGGACAAAGACTACAGACAGAGGTCAAGAACTCCCCCTAGCGAATCTTTCTCATATGATGAAGACTACTGCCATGAACGCATAAACAGTAATTCATCTTCAAGAGGCTTGGTAAATGACGCTATGAGTAAAGCACTCAACCAAATTTCCAAATCACCCTTCACTCACTGGATTGAGGAAGGGAGACTTCCTCGGCGGTTCACTCAATCCACTTTCACCCTGTATAACGATAGAACAAACCCTGTTGAACATGTTAGCCACTTTAATCAAAAGATAGCTTTATATTCCAAGAATGAAGCCTTAATGTGCAAGGTTTTCCCATCTAGTCTGGGGCCTATGGCGATAAGATGGTCTGACGGTCTGAAGACAGGTTCCATTGATTCTTTCAAGGAATTCACCCAAACTTTTGGGGTCCCGTTTTACTACATGTAGCAGAGCTCCTCGTCCTTTGGCTCCCTTACTATCTCTGTCCGTGAGAGAAGGAGAAACTCTGAAAACATACTCGGACCGATATTGGGAGATGTTTAACGAGATAGATGGTGATTTTGAGGACGTAGCCATCAGTACTTTCAAGCTCGACTTGCCTGTAGAGCATGACCTAAGGAAGTCTTTGACGGAGAAACCTGTTACTAGTATACGTCAACTCATGGATTGGATTGACAAGTATAAGAGAGTTGAGGAAGACCAACAACAAGATAACGGGAAGGGCAAAGGCAAGGTTATCCTTCAGGAGAGAAGGGATTTCAGGTCGGGCCACTACAATAATAACAGACCTAGGAGAGATTTTTCTGGACAATCTGGACCTGCAGCCCCTCAAGTGGTAAACACTGTGTTTCGAGAACCAGTGCATCAAGTTTTAGAGAAGATCAAGAATGAGCCATATTTCAAATGGCTGAATAAGATGAGTGGAGATCCTTTGAGGCGCAACCAAAGCCTCCATTGCCAGTACCACCAGGACCGGAAACATACCATCGAGAATTGCCGAATATTGTAGAAACATCTGGAGCAACTGGTTAAGGAGGGGAAGTTGCAACAATTTTTGTACCAACCCAACGGATAGAGGGACCAATCAAGATCAGGGGCTCAAGAGAATGATTCTTTAAGGCCCCCGTTAGGTACAATCAATGTCATTTTTGCTGCGCTTGGGAGAACTGGTTCTTAGCTTGCCAGGGTGATGTTTGTGGCCAGATCACAAACCGAGGACCCCAACTCCGAGCCAAAGAGAGCTAGATTGGAAATCTGACCTTCATTGAGTTTCTCGGACGAAGACAAGATTGGAACTATCCAACTACATGATGATGCTTTAGTGGTCACCTTTAGAATAGAGGGGGAATGATGTGATGGGGTATGATGTGAAAAGGGTAATAGTGGACTAGGGCAGTTGTGTAGAAGTCATGTATCCTGACTTGTACAGAGGATTAAACTTAAAACCTAAAAACTTGATAGCTTACAATTCGCCTTTGGTAAGTTTTGATGGGAAGCTTGTTACCCTGAGGGGCTAGATTAGGTTGCCCGTACAGGCCGACTCGGAAGTAGTGGAAGTGGACTTCATAACAGTGGATGCGTACTCCCCTTACATGGCTATTATGGCCAGACCCTGGCTTTATACT